>NW_026578668.1:0-39139 GCF_029603195.1 Condylostylus longicornis
CCAGGTAGAACACAATTTGTTTTTTACGCTAGCATATTCCCAAGTTATCAAAGAATTAATAACGTATAAAAATATTTTATTGCCTTCTTAGCTTAGATGGTAGAGCGTTCGCTTTATCAGCGAAAAGTCATTGGTTCGATTCCGGTAGAAGGTTTCTTATTACACTCACTTGCTACTATTTTCGAACAGGTAGAACATAATTTGTTTTTTACGTTAGCAAATTCCCAAGTTATCAAAGAATTAATAACGTAATAAGAATATTTTATTGCCTTCTTAGCTTAGATGGTAGAGCGTTCGCTTTGTAAGCGAAAGGTCATTGGTTCGATTCCGATAGGAAGGCTTCTTATTACACTCACTGCTACTATTTTCGAACAGGTAGAACACAATTTGTTTTTTACGGTAGCAAATTCCCAAGTTATCAAAGAATTAATACGTATAAAAATATTTTATTGCCTTCTTAGCTTAGATGGTAGAGCGTTCGCTTTGTCAGCGAAAAGTCATTGGTTCGATTCCGGTAGAAGGTTTCTTATTACACTCACTGCTACTATTTCGAACAAGTAAAACGTGTCCAATCAGGAATTAAAAAATTGTTTTTCTGCATTGTAACAAAAATCAATCACAATTTGTTTTTACGCAAGCAAATTCCCAAGTTATCAAAGAATTAATAACGTATAAAAAATATTTTATTGCCTCCTTAGCTTAGATGGTAGCGTTCGCTTTGTCAGCGAAAAGTCATTGGTTCGATTCCGGTAGAAGGTTTCTTATTACACTCACTGCTACTATTTTCGAACAGGTAGAACACAATTTGTTTTATACGCTAGCAAATTTCCAAGTTATCAAAGAATTAATAACGTACAGAATATTTTATTGCCTTCTTAGCTTAGATGGTAGAGCGGCGAAAAGTCATTGGTAGAGCGTTCGCTTTGTAAGCGAAAGGTCATTGGTTCGATTCCGATAGAAGGCTTCTTATTACACTCACTGCTACTATTTTCGACCAGGTAGAACACAATTTGTTTTTTACGCTAGCAAATTCCCAAGTTATCAAAGAATTAATAACGCATAAGAATATTTTATTGCCTTCTTAGCTTAGATGGTAGAGCGTTCGCTTTGTAAGCGAAAGGTCATTGGTTCGATTCTGGTAGAAAGTTTCTTATTACACTAACTGCTACTATTTTCGACCAGGTAGAACACAATTTGTTTTTTACGCTAGCAAATTCCCAAGTTATCAAAGAATTAATAACGTATAAAAATATTTTATTGCCTTCTTAGCTTAGATGGTAGAGCGTTTGCTTTATCAGCGAAAAGTCATTGGTTCGATTCCGGTAGAAGGTTTCTTATTACACTCACTGCTATTATTTTCGAACAGGTAGAACATAATTTGTTTTTTACGCTAGCAAATTCCCAAGTTATCAAAGAATTAATAACGTATAAGAATATTTTATTGCCTTCTTAGCTTAGATGGTAGAGCGTTCGCTTTGTAAGCGAAAGGTCATTGGTTCGATTCCGATAGAAGGCTTCTTATTACACTCACGGCTACTATTTTCGAACAGGTACAACACAATTTGTTTTTTATGGTAGCAAATTCCCAAGTTATCAAAGAATTAATAACGTATAAAAATATTTTATTGCCTTCTTAGCTTAGATGGTAGAGCGTTTGCTTTGTCAGCGAAAAGTCATTGGTTTGATTCCGGTAGTTTCTTATTACACTCACCTCTACTATTTTCGAAACACAATTTGTTTTTTACGCTAGCGAATTCCCAAGTTATCAAAGAATTAATAACGTATAAGAATATTTTATTGACTTCTTAGCTTAGATGGTAGAGCGTTCGCTTTGTAAGCGAAAGGTCATTGGTTCGATTCCGATAGAAGGCTTCTTATTACACTCACTGCTACTATTTTCGACCAGATAGAACACAATTTGTTTTTTACGCTAGCAAATTCCCAAGTTATCAAAGAATTAATAACGCATAAGAATATTTTATTGCCTTCTTAGCTAGATGGTAGAGCGTTCTCTTTGTAAGCGAAAGGTCATTGGTTCGATTCTGGTAGAAAGTTTCTTATTACACTCACTGCTACTATTTTCGACCAGGTAGAACACAATTTATTTTTTATGCTAGCAAATTCCCAAGTTATCAAAGAATTAATAACGCATAAGAATATTTTATTGCCTTCTTAGTTTAGATGGTAGAGCGTTCGCTTTGTAAGCGAAAGGTCATTGGTTCGATTCTGGTAGAAAGTTTCTTATTACACTCACTGCTACTATTTTCGACCAGGTAGAACACAATTTGTTTTTTACGCTAGCAAATTCCCAAGTTATCAAAGAATTAATAACGTATAAAAATATTTTATTGCCTTCTTAGCTTAGATGGTAGAGCGTTCGCTTTGTAAGCGAAAGGTCATTGGTTCGATTTTGGTAGAAAGTTTCTTATTACACTCACTGCTACTATTTTCGACCAGGTAGAACACAATTTGTTTTTTACGCCAGCAAATTCCCAAGTTATCAAAGAATTAATAACGCATAAGAATATTTTATTGCCTTCTTAGCTTAGATGGTAGAGCGTTCGCTTTGTAAGCGAAAGGTCATTGGTTCGATTCTGGTAGAAAGTTTCTTATTACACTCACTGCTACTATTTTCGACCAGGTAGAACACAATTTGTTTTTTACGCTAGCAAATTCCCAAGTTATCAAAGAATTAATAACGTATAAAAATATTTTATTGCCTTCTTAGCTTAGATGGTAGAGCGTTCGCTTTATCAGCGAAAGTCATTGGTTCGATTCCGGTAGAAGGTTTCTTATTACACTCACTGCTACTATTTTCGAACAGGTAGAACATAATTTGTTTTTTACGCTAGCAAATTCCCAAGTTATCAAAGAATTAATAACGCATAAGAATATTTTATTGCCTTCTTAGCTTAGATGGTAGAGCGTTCTCTTTGTAAGCGAAAGGTCATTGGTTCGATTCTGGTAGAAAGTTTCTTATTACACTCACTGCTACTATTTTCGACCAGGTAAAACACAATTTATTTTTTATGCTAGCAAATTCCCAAGTTATCAAAGAATTAATAACGCATAAGAATATTTTATTGCCTTCTTAGCTTAGATGGTAGAGCGTTCGCTTTGTAAGCGAAAGGTCATTGGTTTGATTCTGGTAGAAAGTTTCTTATTACACTCACGGCTACTATTTTCGAACAGGTACAACACAATTTGTTTTTTATGGTAGCAAATTCCCAAGTTATCAAAGAATTAATAACGTATAAAAATATTTTATTGCCTTCTTAGCTTAGATGGTAGAGCGTTTGCTTTGTCAGCGAAAAGTCATTGGTTTGATTCCGGTAGAAGGTTTCTTATTACACTCACTTCTACTATTTTCGAAACACAATTTGTTTTTTACGCTAGCAAATTCCCAAGTTATCAAAGAATTAATAACGTATAAGAATATTTTATTGACTTCTTAGCTTAGATGGTAGAGCGTTCGCTTTGTAAGCGAAAGGTCATTGGTTCGATTCTGGTAGAAACTTTCTTATTACACTCACTGCTACTATTTTCGACCAGGTAGAACACAATTTGTTTTTTACGCTAGCAAATTCCCAAGTTATCAAAGAATTAATAACGTATAAAAATATTTTATTGCCTTCTTAGCTTAGATGGTAAGAGCGTTCGCTTTATCAGCGAAAAGTCATTGGTTCGATTCCGGTAGAAGGTTTCTTATTACACTCACTGCTACTATTTTCGAACAGGTAGAACATAATTTGTTTTTTACTTTAGCAAATTCCCAAGTTATCAAAGAATTAATAACGTATAAGAATATTTTATTGCCTTCTTAGCTTAGATGGTAGAGCGTTCGCTTTGTAAGCGAAAGGTCATTGGTTCGATTCCGATAGAAGGCTTCTTATTACACTCACTGCTACTATTTTCGAACAGGTAGAACACAATTTGTTTTTTACGGTAGCAAATTCCCAAGTTATCAAAGAATTAATAACGTATAAAAATATTTTATTGCCTTCTTAGCTTAGATGGTAGAGCGTTCGCTTTGTCAGCGAAAAGTCATTGGTTCGATTCCGGTAGAAGGTTTCTTATTACACTCACTGCTACTATTTTCGAACAAGTAAAACGTGTCCAATCAGGAATTAAAAAATTGTTTTTCTGCATTGTAACAAAAATCAATCACAATTTGTTTTTACGCAAGCAAATTCCCAAGTTATCAAAGAATTAATAACGTATAAAAATATTTTATTGCCTCCTTAGCTTAGATGGTAGCGTTCGCTTTGTCAGCGAAAAGTCATTGGTTCGATTCCGGTAGAAGGTTTCTTATTACACTCACTGCTACTATTTTCGAACAGGTAGAACACAATTTGTTTTTTACGCTAGCAAATTTCCAAGTTATCAAAGAATTAATAACGTACAAGAATATTTTATTGCCTTCTTAGCTTAGATGGTAGAGCGTTCGCTTTATAAGCGAAAAGTCATTGGTAGAGCGTTCGCTTTGTAAGCGAAAGGTCATTGGTTCGATTCCGATAGAAGGCTTCTTATTACACTCACTGCTACTATTTTCGAACAGGTAGAACACAATTTGTTTTTTACGGTAGCAAATTCCCAAGTTATCAAAGAATTAATAACGTATAAAAATATTTTATTGCCTTCTTAGCTTAGATGGTAGAGCGTTCGCTTTGTCAGCGAAAAGTCATTGGTTCGATTCCGGTAGAAGGTTTCTTATTACACTCACTGCTACTATTTTCGAACAAGTAAAACGTGTCCAATCAGGAATTAAAAAATTGTTTTTCTGCATTGTAACAAAAATCAATCACAATTTGTTTTTACGCAAGCAAATTCCCAAGTTATCAAAGAATTAATAACGTATAAAAATATTTTATTGCCTCCTTAGCTTAGATGGTAGCGTTCGCTTTGTCAGCGAAAAGTCATTGGTTCGATTCCGGTAGAAGGTTTCTTATTACACTCACTGCTACTATTTTCGAACAGGTAGAACACAATTTGTTTTTTACGCTAGCAAATTTCCAAGTTATCAAAGAATTAATAACGTACAAGAATATTTTATTGCCTTCTTAGCTTAGATGGTAGAGCGTTCGCTTTATAAGCGAAAAGTCATTGGTAGAGCGTTCGCTTTGTAAGCGAAAGGTCCTTGGTTCGATTCCGATAGAAGGCTTCTTATTACACTCACTGCTACTATTTTCGACCAGGTAGAACACAATTTGTTTTTTACGCTAGCAAATTCCCAAGTTATCAAAGAATTAATAACGCATAAGAATATTTTATTGCCTTCTTAGCTTAGATGGTAGAGCGTTCGCTTTGTAAGCGAAAGGTCATTGGTTCGATTCTGGTAGAAAGTTTCTTATTACACTCACTGCTACTATTTTCGACCAGGTAGAACACAATTTGTTTTTTACGCTAGCAAATTCCCAAGTTATCAAAGAATTAATAACGTATAAAAATATTTTATTGCCTTCTTAGCTTAGATGGTAGAGCGTTTGCTTTATCAGCGAAAAGTCATTGGTTCGATTCCGGTAGAAGGTTTCTTATTACACTCACTGCTATTATTTTCGAACAGGTAGAACATAATTTGTTTTTTACGCTAGCAAATTCCCAAGTTATCAAAGAATTAATAACGTATAAGAATATTTTATTGACTTCTTAGCTTAGATGGTAGAGCGTTCGCTTTGTAAGCGAAAGGTCATTGGTTCGATTCCGATAGAAGGCTTCTTATTACACTCACTGCTACTATTTTCGACCAGATAGAACACAATTTGTTTTTTACGCTAGCAAATTCCCAAGTTATCAAAGAATTAATAACGCATAAGAATATTTTATTGTCTTCTTAGCTAGATGGTAGAGCGTTCGCTTTGTAAGCGAAAGGTCATTGGTTCGATTCTGGTAGAAAGTTTCTTATTACACTCACTGCTACTATTTTCGACCAGGTAGAACACAATTTATTTTTTATGCTAGCAAATTCCCAAGTTATCAAAGAATTAATAACGCATAAGAATATTTTATTGCCTTCTTAGCTTAGATGGTAGAGCGTTCGCTTTGTAAGCGAAAGGTCATTGGTTCGATTCTGGTAGAAAGTTTCTTATTACACTCACTGCTACTATTTTCGACCAGATAGAACACAATTTGTTTTTTACGCTAGCAAATTCCCAAGTTATCAAAGAATTAATAACGCATAAGAATATTTTATTGCCTTCTTAGCTTAGATGGTAGAGCGTTCGCTTTGTAAGCGAAAGGTCATTGGTTCGATTCTGGTAGAAAGTTTCTTATTACACTCACTGCTACTATTTTCGACCAGGTAGAACACAATTTGTTTTTTACGCTAGCAAATTCCCAAGTTATCAAAGAATTAATAACGTATAAAAATATTTTATTGCCTTCTTAGCTTAGATGGTAGAGCGTTTGCTTTATCAGCGAAAAGTCATTGGTTCGATTCCGGTAGAAGGTTTCTTATTACACTCACTGCTATTATTTTCGAACAGGTAGAACATAATTTGTTTTTTACGCTAGCAAATTCCCAAGTTATCAAAGAATTAATAACGTATAAGAATATTTTATTGACTTCTTAGCTTAGATGGTAGAGCGTTCGCTTTGTAAGCGAAAGGTCATTGGTTCGATTCCGATAGAAGGCTTCTTATTACACTCACTGCTACTATTTTCGACCAGATAGAACACAATTTGTTTTTTACGCTAGCAAATTCCCAAGTTATCAAAGAATTAATAACGCATAAGAATATTTTATTGTCTTCTTAGCTAGATGGTAGAGCGTTCGCTTTGTAAGCGAAAGGTCATTGGTTCGATTCTGGTAGAAAGTTTCTTATTACACTCACTGCTACTATTTTCGACCAGGTAGAACACAATTTATTTTTTATGCTAGCAAATTCCCAAGTTATCAAAGAATTAATAACGCATAAGAATATTTTATTGCCTTCTTAGCTTAGATGGTAGAGCGTTCGCTTTGTAAGCGAAAGGTCATTGGTTCGATTCTGGTAGAAAGTTTCTTATTACACTCACTGCTACTATTTTCGACCAGGTAGAACACAATTTGTTTTTTACGCTAGCAAATTCCCAAGTTATCAAAGAATTAATAACGTATAAAAATATTTTATTGCCTTCTTAGCTTAGATGGTAGAGCGTTCGCTTTGTAAGCGAAAGGTCATTGGTTCGATTCTGGTAGAAAGTTTCTTATTACACTCACTGCTACTATTTTCGACCAGGTAGAACACAATTTATTTTTTATGCTAGCAAATTCCCAAGTTATCAAAGAATTAATAACGCATAAGAATATTTTATTGCCTTCTTAGCTTAGATGGTAGAGCGTTCGCTTTGTAAGCGAAAGGTCATTGGTTCGATTCTGGTAGAAAGTTTCTTATTACACTCACTGCTACTATTTTCGACCAGGTAGAACACAATTTGTTTTTTACGCTAGCAAATTCCCAAGTTATCAAAGAATTAATAACGTATAAAAATATTTTATTGCCTTCTTAGCTTAGATGGTAGAGCGTTCGCTTTGTAAGCGAAAGGTCATTGGTTCGATTCTGGTAGAAAGTTTCTTATTACACTCACTGCTACTATTTTCGACCAGGTAGAACACAATTTGTTTTTTACGCTAGCAAATTCCCAAGTTATCAAAGAATTAATAACGCATAAGAATATTTTATTGCCTTCTTAGCTTAGATGGTAGAGCGTTCGCTTTGTAAGCGAAAGGTCATTGGTTCGATTCTGGTAGAAAGTTTCTTATTACACTCACTGCTACTATTTTCGACCAGGTAGAACACAATTTGTTTTTTACGCTAGCAAATTCCCAAGTTATCAAAGAATTAATAACGTATAAGAATATTTTATTGCCTTCTTAGCTTAGATGGTAGAGCGTTCGCTTTGTAAGCGAAAGGTCATTGGTTCGATTCCGATAGAAGGCTTTTTATTACACTCACGGCTACTATTTTCGAACAGGTACAACACAATTTGTTTTTTTATGGTAGCAAATTCCCAAGTTATCAAAGAATTAATAACGTATAAAAATATTTTATTGCCTTCTTAGCTTAGATGGTAGAGCGTTTGCTTTGTCAGCGAAAAGTCATTGGTTTGATTCCGGTAGAAGGTTTCTTATTACACTCACTTCTACTATTTTCGAAACACAATTTGTTTTTTACGCTAGCAAATTCCCAAGTTATCAAAGAATTAATAACGTATAAGAATATTTTATTGACTTCTTAGCTTAGATGGTAGAGCGTTCGCTTTGTAAGCGAAAGGTCATTGGTTCGATTCCGATAGAAGGCTTCTTATTACACTCACTGCTACTATTTTCGACCAGATAGAACACAATTTGTTTTTTACGCTAGCAAATTCCCAAGTTATCAAAGAATTAATAACGCATAAGAATATTTTATTGCCTTCTTAGCTTAGATGGTAGAGCATTCGCTTTGTAAGCGAAAGGTCATTGGTTCGATTCTGGTAGAAAGTTTCTTATTACACTCACTGCTACTATTTTCGACCAGGTAAAACACAATTTATTTTTTATGCTAGCAAATTCCCAAGTTATCAAAGAATTAATAACGCATAAGAATATTTTATTGCCTTCTTAGCTTAGATGGTAGAGCGTTCGCTTTGTAAGCGAAAGGTCATTGGTTTGATTCTGGTAGAAAGTTTCTTATTACACTCACGGCTACTATTTTCGAACAGGTACAACACAATTTGTTTTTTATGGTAGCAAATTCCCAAGTTATCAAAGAATTAATAACGTATAAAAATATTTTATTGCCTTCTTAGCTTAGATGGTAGAGCGTTTGCTTTGTCAGCGAAAAGTCATTGGTTTGATTCCGGTAGAAGGTTTCTTATTACACTCACTTCTACTATTTTCGAAACACAATTTGTTTTTTACGCTAGCAAATTTCCAAGTTATCAAAGAATTAATAACGTATAAGAATATTTTATTGACTTCTTAGCTTAGATGGTAGAGCGTTCGCTTTGTAAGCGAAAGGTCATTGGTTCGATTCCGATAGAAGGCTTCTTATTACACTCACTGCTACTATTTTCGACCAGATAGAACACAATTTGTTTTTTACGCTAGCAAATTCCCAAGTTATCAAAGAATTAATAACGCATAAGAATATTTTATTGCCTTCTTAGCTTAGATGGTAGAGCGTTCGCTTTGTAAGCGAAAGGTCATTGGTTCGATTCTGGTAGAAAGTTTCTTATTACACTCACTGCTACTATTTTCGACCAGGTAGAACACAATTTATTTTTTATGCTAGCAAATTCCCAAGTTATCAAAGAATTAATAACGTATAAAAATATTTTATTGCCTTCTTAGCTTAGATGGTAGAGCGTTTGCTTTGTCAGCGAAAAGTCATTGGTTCGATTCCAGTAGAAGGTTTCTTATTACACTCACTGCTACTATTTTCGAACAGGTAGAACACAATTTGTTTTTTACGCTAGCAAATTCCCAAGTTATCAAAGAATTAATAACGTATAAGAATATTTTATTGCCTTCTTAGCTTAGATGGTAGAGCGTTCGCTTTGTAAGCGAAAGGTCATTGGTTCGATTCCGATAGAAGGCTTCTTATGACACTCACTGCTACTTCGACCAGGTAGAACACAATTTGTTTTTTACGCTAGCAAATTCCCAAGTTATCAAAGAATTAATAACGTATAAAAATATTTTATTGCCTTCTTAGCTTAGATGGTAGAGCGTTCGCTTTGTCAGCGAAAAGTCATTGGTTCGATTCCGGTAGAAGGTTTCTTATTACACTCACTGCTACTATTTTCGAACAGGTAGAACACAATTTGTTTTTTACGCTAGCAAATTCCCAAGTTATCAAAGAATTAATAACGTATAAGAATATTTTATTGCCTTCTTAGCTTAGATGGTAGAGCGTTCGCTTTGTAAGCGAAATGTCATTGGTTTGATTCCGATAGAAGGCTTCTTATTACACTCACTGCTACTTCGACCAGGTAGAACACAATTTGTTTTTTACGCTAGCAAATTCCCAAGTTATCAAAGAATTAATAACGCATAAGAATATTTTATTGCCTTCTTAGCTTAGATGGTAGAGCGTTCGCTTTGTAAGCGAAAGGTCATTGGTTCGATTCTGGTAGAAAGTTTCTTATTACACTCACTGCTACTATTTTCGACCAGGTAGAACACAATTTGTTTTTTACGCTAGCAAATTCCCAAGTTATCAAAGAATTAATAACGCATAAGAATATTTTATTGCCTTCTTAGCTTAGATGGTAGAGCGTTCGCTTTGTAAGCGAAAGGTTATTGGTTCGATTCTAGTAGAAAGTTTCTTATTACACTCACTGCTACTATTTTCGACCAGGTAGAACACAATTTGTTTTTTACGCTAGCAAATTCCCAAGTTATCAAAGAATTAATAACGTATAAAAATATTTTATTACCTTCTTAGCTTAGATGGTAGAGCGTTCGCTTTATCAGCGAAAAGTCATTGGTTTGATTCCGGTAGAAGGTTTCTTATTACACTCACTGCTACTATTTTCGACCAGGTAGAACACAATTTGTTTTTTACGCTAGCAAATTCCCAAGTTATCAAAGAATTAATAACGTATAAAAATATTTTATTACCTTCTTAGCTTAGATGGTAGAGCGTTCGCTTTATCAGCGAAAAGTCATTGGTTCGATTCCGGTAGAAGGTTTCTTATTACACTCACTGCTACTATTTTCGACCAGGTAGAACACAATTTATTTTTTATGCTAGCAAATTCCCAAGTTATCAAAGAATTAATAACGTATAAAAATATTTTATTGCCTTCTTAGCTTAGATGGTAGAGCGTTCGCTTTGTCAGCGAAAAGTCATTGGTTCGATTCCGGTAGAAGGTTTCTTATTACACTCACTGCTACTATTTTCGAACAGGTAGAACACAATTTGTTTTTTACGCTAGCAAATTCCCAAGTTATCAAAGAATTAATAACGTATAAGAATATTTTATTGCCTTCTTAGCTTAGATGGTAGAGCGTTCGCTTTGTAAGCGAAAGGTCATTGGTTCGATTCCGATAGAAGGCTTCTTATGACACTCACTGCTATTTCGACCAGGTAGAACACAATTTGTTTTTTACGCTAGCAAATTCCCAAGTTATCAAAGAATTAATAACGTATAAAAATATTTTATTGCCTTCTTAGCTTAGATGATAGAGCGTTCGCTTTGTCAGCGAAAAGTCATTGGTTCGATTCCGGTAAAAGGTTTCTTATTACACTCACTGCTACTATTTTCGAACAGGTAGAACACAATTTGTTTTTTACGCTAGCAAATTCCCAAGTTATCAAAGAATTAATAACGTATAAGAATATTTTATTGCCTTCTTAGCTTAGATGGTAGAGCGTTCGCTTTGTAAGCGAAAGGTCATTGGTTCGATTCCGATAGAAGGCTTCTTATGACACTCACTGCTATTTCGACCAGGTAGAACACAATTTGTTTTTTACGCTAGCAAATTCCCAAGTTATCAAAGAATTAATAACGTATAAAAATATTTTATTGCCTTCTTAGCTTAGATGATAGAGCGTTCGCTTTGTCAGCGAAAAGTCATTGGTTCGATTCCGGTAAAAGGTTTCTTATTACACTCACTGCTACTATTTTCGAACAGGTAGAACACAATTTGTTTTTTACGCTAGCAAATTCCCAAGTTATCAAAGAATTAATAACGTATAAGAATATTTTATTGCCTTCTTAGCTTAGATGGTAGAGCGTTCGCTTTGTAAGCGAAATGTCATTGGTTTGATTCCGATAGAAGGCTTCTTATTACACTCACTGCTACTTCGACCAGGTAGAACACAATTTGTTTTTTACGCTAGCAAATTCCCAAGTTATCAAAGAATTAATAACGCATAAGAATATTTTATTGCCTTCTTAGCTTAGATGGTAGAGCGTTCGCTTTGTAAGCGAAAGGTCATTGGTTCGATTCTGGTAGAAAGTTTCTTATTACACTCACTGCTACTATTTTCGACCAGGTAGAACACAATTTGTTTTTTACGCTAGCAAATTCCCAAGCTATCAAAGAATTAATAACGTATAAAAATATTTTATTACCTTCTTAGCTTAGATGGTAGAGCGTTCGCTTTATCAGCGAAAAGTCATTGGTTCGATTCCGGTAGAAGGTTTCTTATTACACTCACTGCTACTATTTTCGACCAGGTAGAACACAATTTGTTTTTTACGCTAGCAAATTCCCAAGTTATCAAAGAATTAATAACGTATAAAAATATTTTATTACCTTCTTAGCTTAGATGGTAGAGCGTTCGCTTTATCAGCGAAAAGTCATTGGTTCGATTCCGGTAGAAGGTTTCTTATTACACTCACTGCTACTATTTTTGACGTGCTAGCTGGCTGCACTCGCCATGAAAACATCACATGTTCAACAAACTCTCAACGTCTCCGTCTTGACGCATGCTCCAAACTCCACTGCCAGTCTTCACTATTTTAGCGTAACACTTGTCTCTTGACGTGAGTCAGAAATCAATTGATTCTCGTGAATCATAATGAATCCTCTTTCTTTTTTTCAAAACAATAGTGCGGACGCCATCATCCAAAGCATTGGAAACCTTCTATCTACCATCATGCAAGGATCACATTCTCCCGTGCTTGCTCTCCTCCTCGTCCTCTTGTTTATTTGTACGTTTGTCTCTTGCCTTCGGGCTATATTTCCATACATTTGTATGTTCTTCAACATTTTTCGTTGGTTTTTCTTCATTGCTTCCCTTATGATCATCACTCGCGCATTGTCCATTTTTATTCCCATTTTTGTCAACTCATTGCACTCTTACTTCAACCATTTATTCAAAGTAATTGACGTGCAAATCCAGAATTTCTCCACAATGGCAGCCGAGTCTTTGACCAACTTCCCGAGAGGTGGAATTACTAGCTCTCCCACCTTTATAAGCGAACCAATCTTCCTCTACGGGATTGCACTTGCGTGTTATTTTCTCCCCTCGTTCACTAGTTTGACCTCTGCATCCCTGAGCTCACCAAATGGTGCCGTGACCCGGGAGGTCAAGAACAAGGATGTTAGCCAAAATCCAACTGGTTCTAGTCAGTCAACTCTCTCTTCAACACCTATAGCAACGCAAGACGCCTCCGCTCCAATGTGCTCAATAGCATCTACAGAGTCCTTAATGCAACTTCTAGCAACACTTTTGAGCTTTCAACCCAAATCTCAACCAACTGGCACGAACATCAGCAACGCAAATCTTGAAGAAGCAGTCAATGACATACGCAACCAATCTGCAATCCAAAGTTAGCTCACCACAATGCTAGCAGCCTTACAACAGGAAATGATTGAACAAACTTCGCAGCTTGCCTATGCTATGCCATCAACATCCGATATTGAGGATCTAGTAATGAAGGCAATGTGAAAATATTCCGTCACAATTTTTTGCTTGAACTTGTTTCGTAACACAAAGAACATGGACCAAGTCACTTCAGAAAAATACAAGAACTTAAGAAATTCACTCAGAAATGACATCATCCAGTTCTTCAGACAAAAAGACGAGTTTTAAGAAGCGCCGCCGGGATTCAGTCAAGAAACGGGAACGAAATTCGATCACCAACTTCAAGGATCAATAACTTTGCCAACCTTCTCCAGAACTTGCTCGAAACGCCTTCATCGCAAGTAAACGGTATGTTGTTCAAGAAAATGATACCATTTTCATCTGAAAAGAAAGCTCCTTTATGAAAAGATAGGAATAACTACCACAAGCTTGAGAAAAGGTGGCAAAAGAGGCTAGAAAAATCCAAAAGACGGTCCTGTGAAAGCAAAATGGGGAAACGGGTTCTTAAAGAGCTTATAGCTTGGAAAGCACAACGTAGGGACAACCCACCAGATCCATTTGGACCCAGATCTGTGACTTCCCTCGCCAACCAACTACGAAGATGAATGCGTTCGCTCAAGTCATCAAGGACCTGCTCACGCAACGTTATGACCGGCGAAGGGATCTCTCTTCAACCAACACAGCGTGGACCCCATTTCCCCCAATAGCCCGTTGTCCAATCCGAACCCCAGATGCGGTACTACTTCCCGCGCAGTTCCTCCCGTACTCCTGTTTTCTGTTGGACCATCATCGATGTCGTCCTTTCCACTTCACCCTAATAGCTCGTCTTCACAACACCGAGGTCCCAGAGTTAGATCATTTCCTGAATCCAGCTGGACGGTTTGCATTTTCATCAAATCAACCCAGGTTCCTCAACACGATAGGCACGGAGTGGTTGGCGGAAATGACTGGGCGCCCAGACTCTCTTTCCCATCAACTAACGCCATGGACCTGCTTAAGCATCCAACATGGGCACTGTCCCTGCGAGGTCAGTGTAAACATCAATACGGCGGAAGCATGTTGTCGGCTTACTTTCTTCTTGGACCGTTCTCAATACTTCCATCCGGTGGGGATTAACACCATCTTCATGAGAGGACCAACAGCCCTCTACGCGCTCAGTGATTTGCAGGGACCAAGGTTTCAAGGATTCGCCTTGGTTATTATCAAGTCAATGAATGACATTGAGACACATCAGGTGTCTATCCGACTACAGAATGAACGAAAGATCTATTCTTGCAACAGTATAGTCTCAACGCTGTTACCGGACCGATCTAATCTCTTATCTTGCCTTGCCTTGATAGATTCTTACCATGGGAGAATCTGGAGACCCGATCAAGTAAAGACTATAGAGAAGATGATGATTTCTGTGAACAAGAAAGACACTCAACCACATTCAATTAAGACATTCAAGAACGACAATCCTACGACCACATTGGAAACCATTCTCTCGCATTTCACCCCTGCTTCAGTGGACCGATTGTACGAAGGTCTACCCCATTTGCCCACCCAACTATGCACGCGCTCTAATTGGATCGACGAAAGGACTCATCTTAGAAAAGGGACTCATCCAACCTCTTAGAGGACAATTTCAGTCACTCCCGACAACGATTTTCTTCGTAAATTATCGTCAAGATCCATTGATCCCGAAGATCCCTACGGACCAGAAGAATCTCCTCTCCAGACGGTTCTCGAAGAATTCATAATGAAAAGGACCCCAGCTTCCACACTTGTGCACATCTGGAAGTTTCATCACGGTGAATTTCGAGAAGAATTTGAAGAGAGTCAGAAGAATGGACATGAATGGGCCACGTTCTTGGACCAAGCGGATTCGTTAACGACGTTCGATTCATTGAATCCTCCCCTAAGTTGCGGTAAAGAGAATCGAAGAAAGATTAAAGAAGAATTAATACATTCACCCCCTAAGTTCCTCTTTAGATCACTGCCATATTCCCAATTTCCAAGGTGGATGTTACTTCGACGTGTTGAAGGACCCGAATGTTTCTCAATTGGCAGTAATCGAAGAACCATCAACTTCTCAACGATAGGAACTCGGTATTGGCCTCAGGACCTTCCACTCCCTCCGCCTCGGTATGCAGATCCAGTGGGTGTTTTTGAAGTGGCACAACCTGTTAACCCCTACCAAGAGATGGAGACAGGTTACATTGTTAGTTGGGTTCATGAAGGAATACAAGGATTACAAGAAGCCTTTGTGAAGGACCGTCGCTTTCGCTTGTCAGCACCGGCCTACCAGTCAACCAATAAAGGAAGAGGAAGTGAAACCAAC
This sequence comes from Condylostylus longicornis, assembly GCF_029603195.1. Lineage (NCBI taxonomy): Eukaryota > Metazoa > Arthropoda > Insecta > Diptera > Dolichopodidae > Condylostylus > Condylostylus longicornis. The sequence continues at coordinate 15,607 of NW_026578668.1, forward strand.
ATTGGAAAGATTCAATACGTGTTCCCCAGATCTGAAGTAATCTCATTGATGAACCCGACTCCTCCTACAGCTGGATACGAGAAATCAGTTCTTTCCTGGAGCATGGTACCAGCTTGGAATCGCGTTACGGGAGCCTATGCGAGAGATTACTGGGAATTGCCTCAACAAATTAGATGGACCCGTTATGGAACTTACCAATTAAGGAACCCGGATGGACGGTTCGACACCACTCCTGCATGGGCTCTCCGATTTGACGACCAGGGCAATCATCCACAACGACCACCCAAAGATTACCTTACTTCCTTGTTCCCTTCATCCTTGTCAGCCCTCAGCATCAAGCCCCTACATCCACCTCCAGATTGTCCCCTTCCAGATTCCCGGGTACAAGAAGCCAGAAGAAATCGAAGCCCGAATGCCACCTTTCCTCCCTCTTCCAGTTTAACCACGAAAGTGACCAGCAACACCGGCAACCCTTTTGCGCGCTTCGACTTCTCTTCCCCAGATTTTATCGTTCCCATTCCCCAGTCGGACCCGAAAGCCACTTCCTCAGTCACCGATGAAAGTTGGACCGACAGAATCCGTGATCCCGAAGAACCTTCTTCCTCGGACGCGTGGTTAAGAATGTGGGACCAAGAGCTCATGGACCAATTTGATAAAGAAGTTGGACCACGGGTGTTCTTGACGCATCCGGGAGCCAAGTACGATGCAGATGCAGAATGGGGAATGTATCTTGAAGCGGCCCGCCAGTTTTCCTTAAGGACCTTATCTTCGTCCGTCACCTTAAAAGAGTCAGATGAGCCGGAAGTCTCTCAACCAGAAGAAACGCATGGACCCAAAGCTCATGACGTGACGCTAAGTTCACAGAACAGTTCTTCATCGTCTACTGCCCTCTCTCTATTACCATCTTAATTGGTCTTAACCAAAGGACCCGCCTCATCCATTCATAGGTAGATAATCTACATAAACTATTTACATAGAATTCTTTATATCTCTAGGGTGTTGGTGTGGACCAGAAGAGAGAGGCATCTGATTTCTTTAAAAGAAGATTGGAAGAATAAGAGTTCTTTTATATATTTACATTTTTCAATTCCGAAGCTTTTTCCCTCCACCGTTTTTGAAGTAACAACAATCTTGTTTTTCTCAATTAATAAAATCAACATTTCAAAAGAAGTAATTCTCACCCCCATTATGATGAAGTATTTGCTGTGGACCGTAATCCTCTATAGTTCACTAATAATAGATGGAGTGTATGTGCGGGCTGTGGAAAATGATCTATTCTGTGAATCAATCCAAGCCATGGACCAAAGTAGGATTTTTCCGGCACAAGAAAAATCATTGCCGCAGAAGGGAAAACTTGCTGAAAACGAGGTGAAGGAAGGAACAGACGCTGAAATAAGAATCAACAACATCATAAAGGACCTTGAAGGGCTAACTCAGTTGATTGAAACACTAGGGAAGTTGAAGAATTTCCAAGAAAATCAAGTAGATATCAACGAGTTAACAACGAAAGTTAGAGCAATTAAGGACCCTAAAGACACAGTCGTGGTTGAGGACTCCCCCAAATCAGGAAGGTATCAAATCAAAACATCCACGGAGAAGAAAGTCATTGATACCGAGCATGAACAAAGACCAACGACCCAAGAGGATGAAGAAAAGGACCAAACAACAAAGATGATCAAGGACCACACATTCTAACAACATTTCAAACATGGATGCGAACGTGTGAGAAGGTTGTCAGTAGTGAGGTAGTCCAATTCTTCATTTATCTAATGATTGCGGGAATCTGTTCAACGTGTCTTTATTGGAAGGACCTTTTTGCGAAGATAAAGTTGTGGGCTCTAAAAGGGACCATCATTTCATTCATCATTGATAAGATTCGCGGCCCAAAGCGTGGGAATGGTAATCATGGTTGCGATTGGGAGAAGAGTGCAAGTCCAGCAAATTCCGGAATTCAACACGTAGGTACCAGCAACAGAGAGCGTAGATACTGTTAACCATGCGGACGATGTGTTAGCGAAGTAAGAAAACAGGGGGCAAAGCCAAGGGAAAACACACTGAAATATAGAAACGTAGATAAAAAACCCGGTCAAAATCATTAAGACCACGAACGCAGGATACTTTAGGCATCTGAGGATGAAGCGATGCGTAAAGTACAAAATATAACCCCACAAGAGAAGGATAAACAACATACCCAGGAACTTAGGGTCATGGGTGTCTAGCGTGAGCAGCGTAGACAGGAAACTAGTGAAAACGGCGAGGAAGGAAGTCATCATTCTAACAGGGGAGAAACGAAGACCGTAGACCACAGTGTTGAGAAAATATCAAAAGCTTACGGGTGAGTGAGCTCAGACAACAATTGCACTGCCAAGTGTGGTGGTGCTCCTAGGGCGGGAGACAAGAGGATAGCATGCTTCTTAAGTCTGTGTCTCGTAGAACAAAGTCTCAAAAACCCATCACCAATGCATCGCAACTCGATGGCAAACAGACGGATCCACGCCAGCTACCACGAAAGGCTTAGTCGTTACACAATCACAAGGTGGTCTACGATTACGAACAGCTGCAATTACAGATGAAGCCAAAGTATTAGCCGATTACGAACATCTACGACGCGCCAAAGAGGAAATAGAAGCTCGACATCGTCTGTTACAGTCCCCTACGCCTGCAGAACCCACAACGCCCGCAACGTCCGATATTCCAATGACCAACTTGGCGCATTCCTCTACCCAACGGCGAATATTTCGTGCCCATTCTTTCGACTGTTAACCTGATACATACATTCCGTTATAATTCGCAAAGCTCTGACTACCCTTCTTCTACGTGTTTTTCGTTGTCTACGTCCATTCCTTCCTCGTTTTTCAGCAATTCTTCGTGTGATGATTTTGTCCATAAACTCCAATTCATTGAATTTCTCAATCGTTCATCCTCGTTTCTTGCTCTCGTTGATTCTGGATCACAATTAAATATTATCTCTTATATCCTTCTTCCCTTCCTTACATATGAATCCTGCTGTTCACCCATTCGGGCGTTGCATGGGGTTGGTGGCAAAGCTAACGACGTGGCTAAATGGATCGACTTACCTGTGACGTTGTCTAATTCTGTAACTGTGTCGGTAAAATGTGCGGTAGTAACTGATCTTCCATGTATTGCATTATTTGGTCTTCCCTTTTTGAGTCAACTTGGTGCTGTCCATGACATTCCTAATCGTGTTTTGAATACAATCTACGGGCCCATTGTCCTTCGCACTCCACCGTCTGTCGATCCTCCAGCTTCCAACTCTGCTTTCGCTACTTCGCCCTCCGTGACCCTCGATTTTTCATTCGCCATTGAATGAAGCTCAACGTCAAGAAGTCCGCGATCTGCTGAGCGAGTACGACGGCCTTTGGAGGGGTGAGCAGCGTGGAAAGGCCGCTGAACTCGAACATAGGATTCGTCTAACAACCGATCGACCTGTTGTCGTCCGCCCGCGTCCAATTACTGAGGAACAGAAGAAAGTTGTTGATGCAGAAGTACAGAAAATGTTAGATCAGAAAGTTATCCGCCCAAGTTGTTCACCATATGCTTCCGAAGTTGTGTTAGTACCAAAGAAGACAGGAGACTGGCGCTTTTGCATTGACTTCCGGGCGCTCAACAAAGTGACAATCAAAGATCGTTATCCACTCCCTCGCATCCAAGACCTGATCCACGCCATCAAAGGGTCCAAATACTTTGTCGCACTTGACTTACGAGCAGGGTATTGGCAAATACCAATGGAGGAAAGATCGATTAAATACACGGCATTTCGGTGCTTCAAAGGCTTGTATGAGTTCATTTGTATGCCCTTTGGGTTGACTAACGCCCCTGCAACCTTTCAGCGGATGGTTGACTTTTTGTTTGGCGACTTACGGTTTTCTGGGGTCCTCGCATATATTGATGATATTCTGGTTCATTCCCATTCCTTTCAACAGACGATGCAACTTCTACGAACAGTTTTTGAGCGTCTACGTGCCACGGGGTTGACTTTGAATCTTCCGAAAAGTGTGTTTTTTTCCTAGAAAGCTGAAGTATCTTGGTCAACTGATTGTAGAGGGGACAGCTTGTTCCTGATCCAAAGAAAGTTGAAGCCCTCAGCCGTATCCAGTCGCCAACGAATCTCAATGATGTCAGAAGTCTTTTAGGTTTCCTTGGGTTCTATCATGCCTTTATCCCCCGTTATGCAGATATTATGACCCCGGTATTTGAATTATTACGCAGTCAGGAGAACACGAAAAGAAGCAATAAGCTAACTGAAGTCGAATGGACAAGCGAACACGAACGAGCAGTTGAAGAAGCGATTTCGAGATTGGCAAATTCAGTTCTTGAAATTCCACTTGATTCAGATGAGTTCATGGTGGAAACTGACGCCTCTGAGAAAGCGATTGGAGCTGCATTACACGTAAAGCATGAGGATGTGTGGAAACCTGTTGAATTCTATTCGAAGACATTGTCCACGATTCAGAAGAACTGGCCTGCAAGAGAACGTGAAGCTTACGCAATCGTTGCAGCACTACAAAAGTTTGATCATTACTTACGTGGCCGCACATTCGTTGTGCACACGGATCATGAAAGTCTAAGATGGATGCTAGATTGTCCAAAAGGAAAGATTGCACGGTGGGCAAGCGCATTGGCTGAATACGATATGCAAATCTATCACAAAAGTGGCAAAGAACTCGTGCACATCGACTTCTTATCACGATTCTTGGATCAAGAAGACGACGGAACACTACGCGATAGAATGTGCTTTTTCACCTCAACAGAACCGATCCCTGAACTACAAGACATTATCAACAAGAACCAACTCCAACGACTCTAGGATTCTCACGCAAGAACAACATCATCTATTACCACGGGCTCATCTACGTTCCCCCAAGCTTCAGAACCAAGGTTATCGCTTCTTGCCATTCCATAGCTCCCTTCCATCATCCAGGTATCAAGAAAACCACTTCCACCATCAATAGGACGTTCAATTGGCCAAATTTGCGGAAAGATGTAACACTTTACCTGCAATCATGTCTATTTTGTCGCCGCAACAGGTCAGGAGCGGAACGAGTGCAAGGACTATTTCGGACTCATCCAATACCGGGTGCTTTCGACAGCATTTATATGGATTTCTGGCAATGTTCGTATAACGATAAATCATATGTCATCCTTACGTTGATTGACCAGCATACTAAATGGGTCGAATGTGTGATTCTCAATAACAAAACAGCTACAACGGTTGCAACAGCTCTCCTGCATTCTTGGGTTTATCGATTTGGTGTCCCCAACAAGTTACTGTCCGATCAAGATCCATCCTTTTGCACCACAGTCCTGACAAGGCTCTCCGCACAACTAGGAATAACGCGGATCACTTCCACAGTGTATCATCCCGAGGGTAACGCCCCAATCGAATCGTTTCATCGAACTTTGAATCAAGGTCTACGATTTTTTGATCAAAAAAGTGTTCCGCTACAAGAAGCACTTGACTTGGTTCTGTTTGGCTATCGTTCAACAATTCACAGCACAACAGGGCACTCCCCCAGCTATCTCACCTATGGAGTTGACCCTCGACTGCCCAACGACAATGACTGGCGAATGGAATCAACCTCTCTCAACAGTGAAAGATTGAAGTTTCTCTCGCTTCTTAGGTTAGATGTCCAGTTGCAGGCACAAGAACTATTGAATCGTCAAAATCAGCGCAAGAATGAAGCACGTCAACCAACAACATTCGAAGAAGGTCAACTCATCCTCTGCCGTGCGATTCCACTTGATCAAATGAAGCACAAAAACGCCTTTTACAAAGTTTCGCCCCGTTGGACTCTCCCTTATCGGGTTGTTCGAGTTCTCCCTACCCTGAAAACAGCTATTGCAAAGTCGCTCCTCACGAATGATCTTCGACAGGTCCACATACAGGATGCCCAATTCATTTTGCCCCCACAAGGTTTAGCGCAAGAGAAAGAATGGCTGAACTTGGTGCAGAAAGAAGTTTCTAATATGTATGATCCGCAGAAATGCCGGGAAGTAATCGAAGAGTTCTTTGAAGCTCTGTCTACGCCACAGCAACTGTCAGACGAGCCCACTAGGAAGCGTCGTCGGATTCCAAAGTCTGGAGGGGCCCTGATGGGTTTTTGAGACTTTGTTCTACGAGACGCAGACTTAAGAACACCAGGAAAAGAAATCAAGCATGCTATCCTCTTGTCTCCCGCCCTAGGAGCACCACCACACTTGGCAGTGCAATTGTTGTCTGAGCTCGCTAACTCGTAAGCTTTTGATACTTTCTCAACCTCGGGATCTACGGTTCTTTTTCCCATTTGTTAGAATGACGACCTCCTTCTTCTCCGTTTTTACATGCTTTCTGTCTACGCTGCTCACGCTAGACATCCATGACCCTAACTTTCTGGGTATGTTGTTTATCCTTCTTCTTTGTGGTTATATTATCTACTTCACGCATCATTTCATTCTCAGATGCCTAAAGTATCCTGCGTTCGTGGGCTTAATGATTTTGACCGGCTTTTTTATCTACGTTTCCATAGTTCAGTGTGTTTTTCCCTGGCTTTTCCCCATGGTTTCTTACTTTGCCAACTCTTCCTCCATGTGGTTAACGGTATCCACGCTCTCTGCTGCGGGTACTTACGTGTTGAACTCCGGATTTTGCTGGACTTGCACCATTCTTCCATTCGCCACAATGATCACCATTCCCACGCTTTGGGCCGCGAATCTTATTAATCATCGTCGGACTCTTGGTCTCGCGTGAAGTCAATTGCTAGAACGTTGTGGGGTACGGCTGGTTTCTTCGTCCATTTCGGATCGGCTTTTCTCTTCTAAGCTGCGTAACGCTCTCTGGCGCGGACTCGATCTTGTTCAGTGACATTTAATAATTTTCCGACAACGCCCTTCACGGAATCTAGTTGATCCGGAGTGGTGTTATCAAAACCGGTTGAGAGTTGCGCTCCCTTTTGAGTTGGGTGAGCTACAATCCTTGCTTTTCCGGCAGTGTCAGTCACGATTCGAGCGCGGCAAGCCTTGCTGATATGCCCTATTTTGTGGCAGTTAGCGACGATCCTTCCGGTGCGGACACAAGCGTTTGAGGTGCATTCCGCCACACCCAAAGCAAGGTCTCGTGACTGCCTGTGATGATGACGAAGCTTGTTCATGCACGGGCATCATGGGGTTCCACCAGATAAGTCGTTGGTTGTTGAGGACTTTCTTCGTCCATCGAGCTTTGTATGCTTAGTGCATATTCGAAGAGTTCTTCGGTTGCCCATTGCTTATTAGGGTTGAGGTCTTTTATCCTCTTAGCAAGCCCTTTAGGAAGCAATTTGAAGGCCAATTTGAGAAGTTGAGGTTGTTGGAGGATTGGAGGACGTCGGCGACGGACGCACATGTACACATATGCTTGCTGGATTTCTCGGTGAGAGGCGACGGCTAGATAGACGGTTGGCTGTTGTTGTGGTTGCATGAGTCGGTCTTCGAAGAGGTCCAATTCCTTAGGTCCGACGAAGAGTTTTCGTGCAATCATATCGGCCAAGTCTTCGATGTATACGATGCGTTCGACTCTGGGTCGAGCCGCTTGTATGGCGTATACGTACTCCGGGGCACAGATGAGTTCCATGACGTCAATGACAATCGCAGCCGTAGCTTGGTGAGCACGGATCTTCCTTTCAGCATCGCCAAACCAAGATTCCAATTCGAGTTCAGAACGGGGCTCGAATGGTTGAAAACTGAGATTCGTCTTCCACACGGCTAGTTGCCAATGGTGTGTGTTCTTGGGGATGGTCGAGGGGAAGAAGCCGCGGCGGAAGGCAAGAGGCTGAAATGCTGGTGAGTCTTCTTCAAAATAGAGTTGTTCCATCATTTCCGGTGAAGCAGCCCCCAGTTGATCTGCCGAGATATACCCGACTAGATTTTTGTCTCGGAAATGTGAGCTTGTGGCTTTGTCCTTTGTTCTAGTGGGTTGGTCCTTGGGTACATCGCTCGTAAGGAACAGGAATGGCTCTTTATCGTCTCCCAGCTTTCTTCGTGGCGCCTTGCGACTGGTTCTTATTCCTCTCGCTAGTCTCATTATTCTCTTGGGTGGAACCTTCTTTTTCGTGTCTTGGACAACGTCGTCGAGAGTGCGTAGTTGGCACAACGAGTTTTGCGCGACCTTAGATGAGGTGCTCTCGTCACTGGACCCCTCCATATCGTCATAAACATCAGAATCGTGTTTAGCGGACATTCTGCTTTTCGCTCCCTTGCCTAAGCGATTGTTAGATGAGTTCAAATTAATTAGGTGTTAATTTGAAGATTGTTCTAACACTGATTGCTTTTCAGAGTTTAGCAGTTGGATGGAAGTCCAACCTCGACTGACGTGTTTGTTGTCTGTTTTACCGTTCATGATTAGATCTAAAAAGTCCCCTTCTAGCTAAAAATGCTACTAAAGAATTTAACAATAAGTGCGGCGGCAGTCGCTCAAATCGTCGCCAATATTTAACCCATTTTGGCAGACAATAGATTGATCTACTACGCATCCATAACACAATTAACTAGACGAACTTCCGACACATTGCGCGCAAAGTAAATCTGGGGGATTCACTTGCTCCACTACTCTAATCGCAGCGTTTACACTCTCACTCAAAGAAGAACTTGACGAATCGTTCAAGGGCGATCCTTACATCAGTATGGTGTAGTGGTTAGCACTCTAGACTTTGAATCTAGCGACCTGGGTTCGAATCCCAGTACGACCTAATATATTCAAATATTGTCGAATGTCAACATGGTTAGAGGTATGCATAATTTTTTTGGTTGTGTTGATTCAGGTAAATTATTCGAAATAGATATTGGTTGTATGGTGTAGTGGTTAGCACTCTAGACTTTGAATCTAGGGTTCGAATTCCAGTACGATCTTAAATATTCAAATATTTGACCTGGTTGGTCGAATATAATTTAAGGGATTGATTTGGGGATGTTTTGGAGGTTGTGGAAAGGTCCTTGCTATAACCACACAGACAACAAGTCCCGCCGCGAGTATACCGAATGCAATGGGGGTCCATGGTCCATTGGAAACTTGTGATGGGGTAGATTCAATGATGGTAGTTGATACTCCATCACCCCAGTGGGAGAGCTTCTGGTCATAAGCGTCGATGGCGGTCCACAGAGAAGTCCAAAACGTACGGCACAGGATTGGGGTGACAACGTAAATAGTTCTCCCAACGATGGCAGAGGCCGCAAGTCCGCTAATAATAAATAAGACCACCAGGGTCCTACGGACGAAGGGATAGACTTGTACAAAAATAAAGATGGCAAATGCTAAACTCAGTGGTACTGAAATAAAATACAAAGTCGTCGGACTGATTATCGTTCCGACGAGGTCCACTATTTGAAGGAGCGTGTTGGTACTCATCACTGTGGGCAGAGGTTGATTTATGTCAAAATTGATGAGTTGGGGAACAGAGCAAAAAAACTCAAAAACTGATTGTGTTGCCACAGCGAGACACATGGAGCATGTAGGGACTAGACAAGCGCTAAGACAGTGGACTTTTATCCTTCAGTTTGGTTCTGATCGAAGCAGGCAGCACGCCAATACTCCCGCCCAAGAACCAAACCTACTCCCGCCGGTGTCTTTTCTTATTCGTCGGTGTTAGTTGTGGCCAATCAACAGACTCCCAGAACTGATCAAGCTTGGCACGCCGATCCTCAGGGTCGAACATTGAACAAACTTCACGATTCACAACTCGGTCCCACTCCTCGCGTTGAAGTTGAGTAAGCGGTGGACTGATGAACCGAACATCTTGAAGATGGACAATTTTCTGTTGATCGGTGACGAGATTCTTTACAAGGGCTTTCTGATTGCCAGGGAAAACAGAGAAGACACGGCAAGGAAGGGGTCAACTTGTGCTTGTGTTCATTGGAGAAGTGGGCTGCCTTGTGTCTGTCATGCTCCGACGCACGCACCAGAACGAGCTGACCGACAGAAAATTCACCCGCCTGCCGAGACTCATTCCTCTTATCATTCTCACGGATCCTCTTGTCAAACGCTTGCCATTGGATATCAAGGCGCATCTCATTCAGGAACTTGAGCCGTTCTTTCATTGCAGCAGTCCGCTGGAAACGCCAGTCGTTGTCGGCAGGGGCACGGAGGTCTAGTCCATAGACAAGGAAGGCAGGAGACTCGTTCGTCGTCAAGTGTAGGGTTGAGCGGTAAGAGTAAAGGACTAAGTCTAAAGCTTCGTAAAACGAAAGGCTTGGGCGAATAGGAGGGATTTCAAATGCTGACAACCCTTTATTCAATGTTCGGTGGAAGGATTCGATCACAGCGTTCCCTTGCGGATGATAAGGTGTGCTGGTCAGGGCAGTAGTTCCGAATAGTCCGTTGATGGTCCTCATCAAAACTCCAGTGAATGTCTTGTCATTGTCGGTCATGATTATTGAAGGAACTCCGAAACGACAGATCCATGAACGGATGAATGTGGATACGACGATTTCAGCAGTGGATGAGGGGATAGCAACACATTCAACCCATTTTGTGAACTGGTCGATCATCGTGAGCACCTGGTAACTGGTTCCGTTAAATGTACACTTCCAGAAGTCCATATAGATGGTGTGAAAAGGCCCCGGGGTTGGATGGGTACGGAGGTGACCTTGTAGCCGTTCAATTCCCGGTCTGACTCGCTGACAACGCAGGCAGGACGCGACATAGCGCACGACTTGTAGGTGGAGACCTGGCCAATTAAAAACTTTTCGAATGATTCTGGACGTTTTCTTGCTACCGTTGTGACGGAAAGGCGCAACAGAATGGCACGCAGCGATCACTGCATTTCGGAGTGACATTGGGACCCAAATGGCGTCGTGGTAATAAATGACATCGTCTTTGTGGAAGAATCCCTTCCCAGATGGTGGAGTTGTAGCTCGCTGCTCGTGAAGGATCTGGTCCATCGTAGGGAGGTTGTTTGGTGTTGCTGCCAAGAAATTGTTGAAACACATGTAATCTTTAACATCCATGTCCGAGAAGTCCACAAATCTGGTTAAATAATCTACATGTTCCATTTCCTTGCCACTACGGTGGCAGATTGTCATGTCGTACTCACTGAGTCGGCTGGCCCAGCGTGATACTCGCTGAATTGTAGGCCGCAACAAACCAACAAGACAGCGCCAACTGACAGCGACAGGGACAGGAATGAGGGAGGAAACGGGGAAGGACTCCCGAATGGAGCCTCAAGACTAACGGAACCAAGGGGGAAAACGGCTCCTAAACGCGCTTGAGAGGGGGGAAACCACTGAAAGAAAGAAAGAGAGGAGACATGAGTGACAAGTGTATGAAAGGTAAAACAATACGAAGAGGACTAAGTAAGATCCCCAATAAATTAAGGTGCGAGCGTTGCGGATCCATCCTGAAAAAGACGATGCCAGGCAGACGAGGCGTGTGCCGGCGAGGAAAACCATGATGGCGGCGCAGAGAGGGTTCATTCCCGAAGGTTGGGAGGAAGGTTGGTTCGACGGAATGGAGGTTGAAGACAGGGGGGGGTTAAGTCTGTGCCAGAAGGTTGACTGAATTAAAAAATGAAATGGTGCACCCAAAATGGGACAGAAAAAAGGCAAAACAACAGGACAAGATACTTTGGAACTCGAGCGGATTACCAGCCAAATTGATAGAGAGAAATTGACTGTTGTCGCAGGGGTAGGAACGTGGATCGTAGGACCGAAAGGGGGCGAGTTCGAATCCCAGCACCTGCCTTTTTTGGCTGTTATGATGAAGGCAAACGCATATGTAGGCCATGAGGCTTGCAAAAATGTCGAATATCAGATTATCGTCCCCTTCAAGCCTCGTTGCCTACTCTGCGTCGCTTGAAGCGTTGTTGGATCGGCTCTTGAGCATCTGTAATACTCGTCCAGAAAGCTTCTAAGTATTGTGCTCTCTTGGCCGGATCACTGATGGTGCTTTCCGCATGTTGGGTGGCGATTGACTGCCACTGCTGCCGGAGAATAGGGCATGATGGGAGCGTAATGAAACGGACATTTTGGATGTGGACTTCTTGTGTACGACCTGAGCCAAAGTGTCGGACAATTGCGGACTTGCCATTCTGCGAAACATGGATTACGCGGGCGGGCAGACTGAACTTTGGGGCAATTTTGCGGTCGCCCTCAACTCGGGACGCGGCAGCAAATTCCTTGTCGGATAAGGAAACCAGGATAATGTCATTCAACTCAAACAAATCGTGCGTTCGACCCGGCTGATCAAGCTTGGACAAGTAGAGAAACTGAGCATGAGCACGTTCAATCTGTTTCAATCGGATTTCGGATATGACCTTAGCCCGCTGAACGTCGTCAGCATGTCGTAGGAAACGCCAATCATTCTCGGACTGGGGGTCGGAGATCAATACCAAAGGTGATAAACGCAGGAGAGTCGCCCAAGGTTAAGTGGATTGTAGAGCGATAGGCGTAGACGGCCAGTTGAACTGCAGTGGAAAAGGGAATGTCTTTATTCTCGATATGAATGGAGGCGATGCCCTTCTTTAGGGTACGATGAAATGTCTCGATCAAGCTGTTGCCTTCGGGATGTTGGGACGTGGTACGCAAATGAGTGAAACCTAACAACTTGGACAACCGATCGAAGACATCGGACCAAAATGCGGGTCCTTTGTCAGAAACAACAGTCTTGGGTACTCCGTAGCGGCAAACCCAGTGCTCCAAAAACGTACGTGCAGTCGTTTCGGCCTTTGCATCTTTGACAACTACGCATTCGCACCAACGGCTGAGACGATCGATCATTGTGAGAACGTAAGGTTGATTGCGGACCCAAAGACAAGGGCCCCAGTGATCGATATGGACTTGCTCGAACAATGAAGTTGTTGGCGGCTGATGGATGAACTGGCCTTGATATTGCTCGATTCGTGGGCGTAAGCGTTGACAAGATAAACAAGAGCTGACAAAAGAAGCAACATCACGATGTAAGTTAGGCCAGTTACAACTTTTCAAAATAGTCTTAGCTGTTTTCACATGCCCCGCATGACGGAAGGGTGGAACAATATGACACGCGGCGATAACCTGTGAACGAAGTGCTGGTGGGATCCACAGGCCATGGTTGTAGAAGATGATCTCGTTTCGCGTGGAGAATTGCTTGCCAGTTGGTCTGGGCACATAGGATCGTTGTGCGGTAATGATTTCGTCAAATGAGGGGAATGGCGTTGGAACAATGAGGGATGGTGTCGGTGGTGAAGCGTTGCTTATTTCAATGACATTTGCGCTAAGCTGCGAGGGTGAAAGTTGACATGGGATTGAAGAAGGAACCGAGGGGAGATAGGTCATTCTGTCGGCAAGAAGGTCATAATCATCAACAATAAAACGTGAAAAGAAATCGACATGATCCATTTCCTTGCCAGGCTTATGACGAAGGGTGAAATTGTACTCCGCCAAGCGACAGGACCAGCGAGCGAGTTTTCCGGTGTTGTTCTTCGACATGTACAGCAGAGACTGGTGATCGGTGAAGAGATCAAAGTGACGGCCGCGTAGATAATGATCGAAATGGTTGAGGGCCCAAAAGATGGCATAGCCCTCTTTTTCTCGTGTTGGCCAACGGAGTTCAGCAGCTTTTAAGGTGCAAGAGGCGAATTCAACTGGAATGAGCTTTTCATCACGACGGACTGAGAGAATGGCACCAACAGCGTAGTCTGAAGCATCGGTCTCGAGAACGAAATCGTCATCTTCAAGTGGAAGAACAAGAACTGAAGTCGCTAACTGATGTGCGCAGAATTCGAGGGCAAACTGATGGTTGGGGTGTCCATTCAAATACGACTTTGGACTTGAAAAGATCTGATAGATGGTGGGCAAAGTGAGAAAAGGCTGGAATGTACTGGCGGAAATAACTTAGCAGGCCGAGGACTTTGCGAACTTCTGGGACTGAAGTCGGTGGGCGGATGTGCGAAAGGACTTCGACTTTCTTTGGATTTGGTCGGATGGTGCCATGGGCGAGGATATGACCTAGATATAGAAGGGATTTATGGAAGAACTGAGACTTGACGATGTTCATCCGAAGCCCAAAATGGCGAAAACGTTGCAAAACAATTCGAAGAGTGCTGCAAACTTCGTCGACGGAGGTGCCGTGGATCAAGATGTCATCCAGGTAGATGAGGACGCCTTTCGGAAACAAGTCTTGGAGGATGAAATCCATGACACGCTGAAATGTGGCTGGTGCGTTCTTTAAGCCGAAAGGCATGACCACGAATTCATAAAGACCTGTAGGGGTGCGGGAAGGCGGTAAACGGGGTACAACGTGGCTCCATGCAAATGTTCCAATACCCAGCACGAAGATCTAAGGCACAAAAGACGTTACTGCCGCGGATAGAATTTAGAAGACTTGCGATCCGGGGGATCGGGTACTTGTCGGATGTAGTAACCTTATTGAGTTGGCGGTAATCAACACAAAAGCGCCAGAGTCCATTCTTCTTCCGCGTCAGGACGACTTCCGTAGCGTACGGCGAACAGGATGGCCTGATGATTCCGTCTTTTTCCATGATTTCGACTTCTTTCTTGATAATTTCAACCTGTTCGGCGGAGAAACGACGAGGGCGTTCGACAATCGGGCGCGTTGAGGAGAGTTCAATGACATGTGGTAGGACTTTGCACTTGCTTGGTCGCATGGAGGCCCAGATGTCGTGAAATTCCAAGAGAAGGGGTGAGAGTTGATCGACGATTTCAGGATATTCGACAGCCTGTAATACTTCATCCACTCGTTGTTGGAGCTCTTGTCTTTCTTCGGCGGTGAGTGTGTTGATTGTAGATGACGAAGATATGAGAAGAGACTGGAGTTGCGATTTGAGTTGCACTGGGCCGTGGCGATTGACGAGGTAATTCTCTGAGAAATTGGCAACAAAATTAGTGGCAACAAAGAATGGGAGACCGAGAATAAATTGCCAGGGAAGATGATTGACTACGGCGAAGGTAAGATCGACAGATTGACTATTGGAAAGGGAAAAAGAAGAAGAGCCCCAATGGAGAATATCCATTGTGGAGCCCGTGCAACCAGATAGCGTCGAGGAAGGTTGGTTATGGATTCTATATGGAATTTGTGAAGCAATTTCGAAGGACATAACATTAACGGCGGCACCGGAATCAACGAGGCACAATATCGATATAGAATTTATGAAAAGATCAACAAAACGAAGGGAACAACGAGAGATGTTGCGAGCAACTAACGAATAAATAGAAAAAAATGGACACGGAGACGGATTGGGAACACACTTGACGGGAGGGGGAGAATTAATATCGATGTTATTATTATGGGAGTTGTGGGGGGTTATGTTGGATGAATAGATAGATGATGGACATGAATAACGACGAAGGGGAAAAATTGGAGACGATTGAGATGGGGGATTGGATTTAGATGAATTATTATTGATGCTTATGGATGTGTTTTTCATGGAGGATGGGCAAGATATGGTTATGTGGTTGGGTTTGATGGATGGTGGGACTGAAAATTTGGCTGGTTATATGAAGACGAATATATGGGGGTTGGGGAATACATAGGTGGGTAATATGGATAAATATATGATTGATAGGGGAATTGTTGACCTTGGGACATGATTGGGGATTGCATTGGAGGTGGTTGGGGTTGTTGGATTTCGAGGGACGACATTGGTTCGTCGTCAAGTGTTAGATCGATGAGGGGTGGACTGATGACGATGAGGATGATTGTTGAACGAACTGTTGAAGTTGAGGGTTAGAAGCGTATGGAAATTGTTGATGATCTGGGATGTCAAGTGGAGTTGAATTTGAAGTGGTTGAAGTAGTTGTACGTGGAGCTTGGAGTTGGGCTAACTGCTGGTTGGCTTGTGTTGTATTTTCTCTTGCTTTGGCAATTCGATCCGACAGTTCAGATATGCGCGTGGTGTCAGGAACTGTTTTCTGGCTGACTCTGAAACTACCGCCCGATGTCGTTAAGAAGGTCTGACGTTGCATGGGGAGTCCGGAACGGGTTGTTGGTCTTTTCCACAAAGGGACACAGCGATGAACTCCGGCGTCTCTGGCTTGATTGCATTGGGGACAGATGAAAAGTGTTTTACCATTTTCGATTTGACGAATGGCCCATTGTTCATGCTTCTGATCCCTGAACCAACGGTTGATGTCGGCTTTACTCCAATTCCGGACGTCGGAAGGGAGTTGAGGCATATGTTGCAGGAATTCGGCTTCACGAGCAAGTAAGTCGGCCTGTTTGAGACGAAGATAAAGTTGATCTGCTGGCATTTGTTTTTCTTCTTCAGTCAAGAAAACGGGGCGTCTTTTCTCTTCCCTTTGTTGTTTGATATGAGACTGGAGTTCTTTAATGGCTTGCTCTGGAGTTAAATCGGTAAGTTGGGCGAGAATTGTTGGACTGATCTTCTTGGGTTGAGTGGTGGGGATGGGCAGCGTAATTGACTTGGGTTGTTCTTCTCTTTTGACGGTTGGGGTTGATGTAGACATTGCGGAAGGTGGGATTTCTGTTGGACTGGGTGAAGAAGTGGATTCGTCGATGTGGATGGCATGAATTCCTTTGGAACCATCAAGAAGAGCAAAGGCAACAAGCAATTGGTCGATGGATTCTTGAAGCCGGGCGATGGAGGAGTTGAGTTCAGTGTGAGAATCGGGCTTTGAGTTGTTGGAGAGGTCCCGCAAAGCTGAAAGAAATGAAGATGGGGAACAGAGGAGAATAGGATCTGTTGGGTTGGCTGGGGTCCCTGACGTTGAAGACGAACTTTTGTTGCTAGGCCGGTGCCCACAACGTCCACCAATGAATTGTAGGCCGCAACAAACCAACAAGACAGCGCCAACTGACAGCGACAGGGACAGGAATGAGGGAGGGAAACGGGGAAGGACTCCCGAATGGAGCCTCAAGACTAACGGAACCAAGGGGGAAAACGGCTCCTAAACGCGCTTGAGAGGGGGGAAACCACTGAAAGAAAGAAAGAGAGGAGACATGAGGGACAAGTGTATGAAAGGTAAAACAATACGAAGAGGACTAAGTAAGATCCCCAATAAATTAAGGTGCGAGCGTTGCGGATCCATCCTGAAAAAGACGATGCCAGGCAGACGAGGCGTGTGCCGGCGAGGAAAACCATGATGGCGGCGCAGAGAGGGTTCATTCCCGAAGGTTGGGAGGAAGGTTGGTTCGACGGAATGGAGGTTGAAGACAGGGGGGGGTTAAGTCTGTGCCAGAAGGTTGACTGAATTAAAAAATGAAATGGTGCACCCAAAATGGGACAGAAAAAAGGCAAAACAACAGGACAAGATACTTTGGAACTCGAGCGGATTACCAGCCAAATTGATAGAGAGAAATTGACTGTTGTCGCAGGGGTAGGAACGTGGATCGTAGGACCGAAAGGGGGCGAGTTCGAATCCCAGCACCTGCCTTTTTTGGCTGTTATGATGAAGGCAAACGCATATGTAGGCCATGAGGCTTGCAAAAATGTCGAATATCAGATTACTCGCCCCTCTTTGGCGTCCAACATCCAACGCAAGCTCTTGTGGTCCGTACGCACTTCAAAGCTTCGTCCGCAAAGATAGATGTCAAACTTTCTGAGGCCGAAGATGATTGCGAACGCTTCTCGATCCCGCACAGGCCAACGACGTTCCACAGCACCTAACTTCTTCGATGCAAATTCGACGGGTTGAAGAGAGCCATTTTCACGTTTGCAACTTAATGTAGCCGCCACAGAGAATCCCGACGCGTCAGTTTCAAGAACAAAGTCATCCGAGGGCAAAGGGATTGTCAACACAGAACTTTGAAGTCTTCGGATCGCTTCTTGCACTGCTGAACAGTATCCCAAATAATCTTTAAGGTCTTGTTCGTTCTAGACGTTCCCTTTACTCCTTTCAAGAGGTCAAACACCGGTGTCATCAATCCCGCAAAGTCCTTTATGTACGGTTGATAATACCCAAGCATACCCAAGATCCGTCGTACGTCATAAAGGGTCGCTGGGGTCCTGAAGTTTGATAAAATCTCAACTTTCGCCAAATTGGGCTTCATCATTCCATCTTCAATTGTTTGTCCCAGATACTTCAGGAGTCGTGGGAAAAAATTTGACTTCGTGAAATTGATCTTCAACCCTTCCGCTTGAAGTCGGTCCAAGACAACTTTAAGCTTTCCCAAGACTTCTTCAAACGTCGTACCATGTACTAAGATGTCATCGATGTAAGCCAAGACGCCTGTTGCTCGAAGGTCGCCAAAGAGAAAATCCATGAGGCGCTGGAATGTTGCTGGTGCATTGGTCAAACCGAACGGCATCACTAGGAACTCAAATAGCCCCAAAATACACCGAAAAGCTGTGTATTTGATGCTGTTTTGTTCAAGGGGAATGTTCCAATACCCCCATCGAAGGTCCAAAGCTGCGAAGTACCTCGAATTTCGAACGGCATGGAGGAGATCCGTGATTCTTGGAAGTGGGTAGGCGTCTTTAACCGTTTGTTTATTCAGGTTCCGGTAGTCAATACAGAATCTCCAGCCCGTGAAGTTCCCATCCGCGTCTTGTTTCTGTGCGATGACGATTTCGGAGCTATGTTCTGATTTACTTGGCTGGATGATCTTGTCATTCAACATTTTCTGGACTTGTCGTTGGATCTCTTCTTGTTGTTGTGGCGTAGCGTGGCGTGGCCTATCTCTAATTGGTTTGTTGGTCCGTACAGTGATTCGATGTTCAATGTTCTTAACGCGGCCAGGGACGTCTCCCGCCCAAAGGTGGCGATAATTTCGAAGAAAATGTCGCATCTTTTCCATCTGTTGCCGCGTTAAGTTGGTCAGGTCGATGTTGAGTTGTTCGATTTCGTCTCCTGGTTCTGAACTGAGCGTGGTATGAACTGTGGGAAGGGGGTGGTCGTTGACATTGAATGAGCTGCATTGGTCCGTTTTTCGTGGTCAGAATAGCAGTGGTCGAGTCGAGTTGAGCTTCGTTCTGAAGCAAGAATGGTTGTCCAAAAATAATAGAACAAGGGCAGTTGTCCACAACAGCTGCTTTCAAATCGCAATTTGTAGCGTTTGGTAGGTCCACTTTAATTGACACCCATTTATGAATTCGGGAAACGTGTCCTTGGACGCCCACCAATTTTGAGGCTGCGGGTGAAATTATCGTATGTGCTAAAAATGGAAGCACGTCTGAGTCTATCACATTCATTTGCGATCCATTATCAACTAACGCAATGAAAGATTTATTATTATTCATAAAGTCAATGAAAGTCAGGGGAGCGATATACGAGTGGTCAGAAGAGAAAAAAGAGAATGAGTATGCACTGGTCAGAAGAGTCGAAAAGACAGAAAGGAAACGATTGAAAACAGAGACAGTCAAGTCGAGAAAGGTCGCAGAAACGATACGAGTTGAAAAAAAGAAGAAGTGGACAGGATTCAAAAGAATAGATGAAGTGAATGAGGTACAGACATCATTAGTCTTATCAAGAGGGGTCAGTGAAGTCAGGGAGAACTTATGGTCAAAAACCCTGCTTGGTTGGAGGTGGTCCACTGGAAGAGGATGATGATGATGGTTCTTCTTTCATGATGACGTCGTTCGGGGCGATAGCCACTTTTACGCGTTCGTTATGGGCTTCTACTTGTTTTTTTAGTTTCACAATTCTGTCGAATTCCTTATTCAATGCTTCTTGGTCGATAAGCTGGCGTTCATGAAGCCTAATTCCTCCTGCTTCCGTCTGGGTAAGGATCAATCCTTTCTTCTTACTCCCATCGGTCATCCAGCGCGTCCCAAGGCATTTATGACCATCTGAGGCTAGCATGTGGCATACTTCACATTCGTGAAGGGGAATGCCCTTTGCTCTCATACTAAGGACCCAATTGTCATGTCTTCGATCTCGGATGATTCGTCGGATGTCACTCTTTGGTAAGAGCTTCTCTTCATCAGTTAACGTCCCAATGTCGTCGAAGTCAAACCGATTCAAGTTTGCACGTTCTTCCTTCTTTTTCTGGTCTTCCAGCTTCCACTTCTGGTGGAGTTTCGCCAGGTCTGGAATTGCTTTCTCTTCATCTGTCAAGTACATATCAGCTTGGCGGGCAACCTTACGTTCTTCAAGCTTTGCTTTCAGTAGCAGCCTAAGGTCAGCTTCGCTCAATTCGTCGGCAGTTCGGACGTCATGGATTTCAGGTGCGGTTGGGGCTGCGGATGTTTGTTCTTTAGCTGTATCTTTGGGTGATCCTTTATGTTGTTTTTTTCCTGGTTTGCGGACGGTCCTCCATCCTCCTGTAGCATTTACAAATGGGCTTTCTCCATCAGAGCTGTCTTCGTCGAGGTAATCGCAGTCGTAATCAGATGTCGTTAGGCTTTTAGTGGAAGTGTTAACGGGTGGGTCGGCAAAGGTAACGGTCTTTGGAGCAGGTTGCGATACCATTGTGGCGCATGGTGGATGTAAGTGCTGCAAATTCACTGTTGAATTGTAGGCCGCAACAAACCAACAAGACAGCGCCAACTGACAGCGACAGGGACAGGAATGAGGGAGGAAACGGGGAAAGACTCCCGAATGGAGCCTCAAGACTAACGGAACCAAGGGGAAAACGGCTCCTAAACGCGCTTGAGAGGGGGGAAACCACTGAAAGAAAGAAAGAGAGGAGACATGAGGGACAAGTGTATGAAAGGTAAAACAATACGAAGAGGGCTAAGTAAGATCCCCAATAAATTAAGGTGCGAGCGATGCGGATCCATCCTGAAAAAGAGGATGCCAGGCAGACGAGGCGTGTGCCGGCGAGGAAAAACCATGATGGCGGCGTAGAGAGGGTTCATTCCCGAAGGTTGGGAGGAAGGTTGGTTCGACGGAATAGAGGTTGGAGACAGGGGGGGTTAAGTCTGTGCCAGAAGGTTGACAGAAAATACAAACAAAACAGGGCTACCCAAAATGGGACAGAAAAAGGCAAAACAACAGGACAAGATACTTTTGGAACTCGAGCGGATTACCAGCTAAATTGATAGAAAGAAACTGACTGTTGTCGCAGGGGTAGGAACGTGGATCGTCGGACCGAAAGGGGGCGAGTTCGAATCCCAGCACCTGCCTTTTTTGGCTGTTATGATGAAGGCAAACGCATATGTAGGCCATGAGGCTTGCAAAAATGTCGAATATCAGATTATCGTCCCCTTCAAGCCTCGTTGCCTACTCTGCGTCGCTTGAAGCGTTGTTGGATCGGCTCTTGAGCATCTGTAATACTCGTCCAGAAAGCCTCTAAGTATTGTGCTCTCTTGGCCGGATCACTGATGGTGCTTTCCACATGTTGGGTGGCGATTGATTGCCACTGCTGCCGGAGAATAGGGCATGATGGGAGCGTAATGAAACGGACATTTTGGATGTGGACTTCTTGTGTACGACCTGAGCCAAAGTGTCGGACAATTGCGGACTTGCCATTCTGCGAAACATGGATTACGCGGGCGGGCAGACTGAACTTTGGGGCAATTTTGCGGTCGCCCTCAACTCGGGACGCGGCAGCAAATTCCTTGTCGGATAAGGAAACCAGGACAATGTCATTCAACTCAAACAAATCGTGCGTTCGACCCGGCTGATCAAGCTTAGACAAGTAGAGAAACTGAGCATGAGCACGTTCAATCTGTTGCAATCGGATTTCGGATATGACCTTAGCCCGCTGAACGTCGTCAGCATGTCGTAGGAAACGCCAATCATTCTCGACTGGGGGTCGGAGATCAATACCAAAGGTGATAAACGCAGGAGAGTCGCCCAAGGTTAAGTGGATTGTAGAGCGATAGGCGTAGACGGCCAGTTGAACTGCAGTGGAAAAGGGAATGTCTTTATTCTCGATATGAATGGAGGCGATGCCCTTCTTTAGGGTACGATGAAATGTCTCGATCAAGCTGTTGGGATGTTGGGACGTGGTACGCAAATGAGTGAAACCTAACAACTTGGACAACCGATCGAAGACATCGGACCAAAATGCGGGTCCTTTGTCAGAAACAACAGTCTTGGGTACTCCGTAGCGGCAAACCCAGTGCTCCAAAAACGTACGCGCAGTCGTTTCGGCCTTTGCATCTTTGACAACTACGCATTCACACCAACGGCTGAGACGATCGATCATTGTGAGAACGTAAGGTTGATTGCGGACCCAAAGACAAGGGCCCCAGTGATCGATATGGACTTGCTCGAACAATGAAGTTGTTGGCGGCTGATGGATGAACTGGCCTTGATATTGCTCGATTCGTGGGCGTAAGCGTTGACAAGATAAACAAGAGCTGACAAAAGAAGCAACATCACGATGTAAGTTAGGCCAGTTACAACTTTTCAAAATAGTCTTAGCTGTTTTCACATGCCCCGCATGACGGAAGGGTGGAACAATATGACACGCGGCGATAACCTGTGAACGAAGTGCTGGTGGGATCCACAGGCCATGGTTGTAGAAGATGATCTCGTTTCGCGTGGAGAATTGCTTGCCAGTTGGTCTGGGCACATAGGATCGTTGTGCGGTAACGATTTCGTCAAATGAGGGGAATGGCGTTGGAACAATGAGGGATGGTGTCGGTGGTGAAGCGTTGCTTATTTCAATGACATTTGCGCTAAGCTGCGAGGGTGAAAGTTGACATGGGATTGAAGAAGGAACCGAGGGGAGATAGGTCATTCTGTCGGCAAGAAGGTCATAATCATCAACAATAAAACGTGAAAAGAAATCGACATGATCCATTTCCTTGCCAGGCTTATGACGAAGGGTGAAATTGTACTCCGCCAAGCGACAGGACCAGCGAGCGAGTTTTCCGGTGTTGTTCTTCGACATGTACAGCAGAGACTGGTGATCGGTGAAGAGATCAAAGTGACGGCCGCGTAGATAATGATCGAAATGGTTGAGGGCCCAAAAGATGGCATAGCCCTCTTTTTCTCGTGTTGGCCAACGGAGTTCAGCAGCTTTTAAGGTGCAAGAGGCGAATTCAACTGGAATGAGCTTTTCATCACGACGGACTGAGAGAATGGCACCAACAGCGTAGTCTGAAGCATCGGTCTCGAGAACGAAATCGTCATCTTCAAGTGGAAGAACAAGAACTGAAGTCGCTAACTGATGTGCGCAGAATTCGAGGGCAAACTGATGGTTGGGTGTCCATTCAAATACGACTTTGGACTTGAAAAGATCTGATAGATGGTGGGCAAAGTGAGAAAAGGCTGGAATGTACTGGCGGAAATAACTTAGCAGGCCGAGGACTTTGCGAACTTCTGGGACTGAAGTCGGTGGGCGGATGTGCGAAAGGACTTCGACTTTCTTTGGATTTGGTCGGATGGTGCCATGGGCGAGGATATGACCTAGATATAGAAGGGATTTATGGAAGAACTGGGACTTGACGATGTTCATCCGAAGCCCAAAATGGCGAAAACGTTGCAAAACAATTCGAAGAGTGCTGCAAACTTCGTCGACGGAGGTGCCGTGGATCAAGATGTCATCCAGGTAGACGAGGACGCCTTTCGGAAACAAGTCTTGGAGGATGAAATCCATGACACGCTGAAATGTGGCTGGTGCGTTCTTTAAGCCGAAAGGCATGACCACGAATTCATAAAGACCTGTAGGGGTGCGGAAGGCGGTAAACGGGGTACAACGTGGCTCCATGCAAATGTT
>NW_026578669.1:0-29975 GCF_029603195.1 Condylostylus longicornis
GGCACAAAAAGAAAAATCTTGTTTGAGTGTGTGTACATCTTGTCCGTGGGAAACAAGAAAAAAAACCTGCACTCTCAAATGCGCGCCTGCACCTACAGGTCCGGAACTCCATGAGAATGAAGAGCACCCGCCAGGGAACGGCGATGAAGAAGTCCCGTCAGGCAACAGCATTTTGTTCAAGGTCTCTGTCTCTAGGTTTTGCCTTTCAACATTTGATCGGCGTGAATTTTCCCATCGACAGTATTGATGAATCAATATTGTCAGCTGATGCAGAAACACAACTTTCGCCAACCAAATCGTTCCAGAAAAAATTGTTCTCTTCCTCGTCGGCACTGCAGAGCCGCGCAAACCTTGTCGAAGGAGGATCCAAGGCCTCAATCCAAAGTCTCGCCGTCCAGAGCTTGTCATCTGCAAAGGATACTCCAAAAATGACCGATCCAATGGTAGCGTCAAATATTCTTGATCTTGATCGACCCATCGCTGACAAACGCCTCTATCGACACGTTGTCTTACCAAACAAATTGGAAGCTTTGCTTGTTTCTGATCCTGAATGCGAGCGAGCAGCTTGTGCCCTCAATGTCCGCGTGGGATCAATCTTTGATCCGCCACAGATTCAAGGACTTGCGCATTTTCTTGAGCACATGGTACGCGGGAACATTGGAAATCTCCCTTCAAATGACTTCACCTGTTTTTTAGTTGTTCTTGGGGACGGAAAAATACCCAAACGAGAGCGAATACTTCAAATATTTGCAGGAACATGGGGGATACGGCAACGCCTACACAAGTGATTTGAACACTTGTTACCATTTTTCAGTGAGGTGAGGATTTTTTTCAAGTCTAAAGTATGTTCTGTTGTCCTCCCAGCCCGGAGCATCTGGAGGGCGCTGTTGATCGGTTCTCTCAGTTCTTCATCTCGCCGCTCTTCACTCAATCTGCTACTGATCGCGAACTGGATGCTGTTCACTCAGAACATACGAATTATCTTCTCATCGACGAATGGCGAGACTATCAGTTAATCAAGCACCTTGCAAACCCTCACCATCCCTTCAATAGTTTCTCAGTTGGAAATCATCAAACACTGCGAGAGGGTCCCAAAGGGAGCGGAATTGACTTGCGATCCGCGTTGCTCGATTTTCACAAAAAGTGGTACAGCGCTAACGTGATGCGTCTCTGTATCATCGGGTAAGGGTGTCTAGTCGGACTCACATCTTCTGATTTTAACTTTAGGCGAGAATCGCTGGATGATCTCGAAAAATTGATTGCTAATCGATTCAAATGCGTCAAAAATACAGACGTTCACATTCCTGAGGGGCAAGAAATAGGAGCACCTGAAGTTCCTTTCAGAAGCGAGGATCTCGGAAAGCTTGTGAGATCTGTTCGCAATTGGAGCTTGTTGCATCTTTGTTGTCAGGTTAAGGCTGTCCCTGTGGGTGATACTCGCTCAATTTCGTTTCACTGGTTGCTACCAGATCAGACAAAGAGATGGAAAGTGAAGCCCACTCGCTATTTACAACACTTGTTGGGTCATGAGGGGAAAGGATCTTTGTTGTCGGCCCTCAAAGCTGAGGAGCTTGCAACCGGTCAGTCTATTTATGGCATTTGTTTCCTGAACAGTAACGGGTGGAATTCTTGCAGGTCTATCTGCATTTAGCTTGACGGATGGCTTTTCGGTATTTGTTGTCAATATCGACTTAACTGAATCCGCATTGAATGATCCTAAGGGAATCAATCGTGTTTCTCAACTGGTTCATCAATACATCAGGTCAATCTCACATTTATGTCTTCAACTCAGCTTCTCTTCCCTTCAGGTATCTCCGCGACAATCCGATCCAGACGTGGGTCCTCGACGAGCTGGAGAAGATTGCTGCAATGAGGTTTAGGTTTCTTTCGAAGGTTTCACCTGATATGGATGCTATTAATATCTCAAATGCGATGCACCATTTTCCGCCAACGCAAGTTCTTTCCGGGGAACATCTGACATGGGGTCGCGACTTGAATGAGATCAAATCGTTGATCAGTCTCTTGAGTCCGGAACGGCTGCTTGTTTACCTCTCTGCGAAGAAGTTTGAGGCAGAGGCAAGAAGAGATGATTGGAAAAAGGAGCCTTTCTTCCAGACACGTGGGTGAAGCGATGCAGAAATCTCTTGGTTGAATTTCCCTCACAGAGTTCAAAGTTGAGTCTTTCAGTCCAGAAATGTTAACGGAGTGGTGTGGAGGGAAACCACAAGAAACGGGCAAATCACGCGTCACTGCATCAATCCACTTCCCAAAACCCAACCCATTTGTCCCTACAAATTTTGAGCTCAAGGCCACTCCGATGGCCAAGAACGAGATGCCAAAATTTCCCAAGGTGAGAGAAATGCGCCCTGGAGGCTGCTACAAGCTTTTCGGTTTCTCAGCTATCAAAAGATTTTCAACTTTCTCATATGGGTCCCTCACGCATCTTTTTTAAACAAGACACCACGTTCAATTTACCGAAAGCAGCAACGCTACTCCGGTTCTCCTCCAAACTCCCACAAAAAGACCCCAAAGCGTTGGCGTTAGCTGAGTTGTATTTGTTGACCGTGCAGCAGCTAGTGAACGAAGTGAGTCTTATTTCGCAGCCTCAATTCAACGAGTGCTTCTGTTCGCTTCAGTGTGGTTATGATGCAACAATAGCAGGTCTTCATTACGAACTTAGTGCCAATGTTGCTTCTCAATTTCGCGGCGATGACGGAGGCTTCGAACTTCAGGTAGAAAATAAGCAGGAGGTTCTGCTGACGTTAAATGAAACTCTGCAGGTATATGGATTCAACGACCGGCTTTTAACTCTGGTTGAGGCTTTGTGTCGGGCAGTGAAGGAACCAAAACTATCGCGCGATGCATTTGAAATCGCCAAGACGATTTTCTGTCGTAATTTAAAAATTTCAGCAACGAACAAGTGCGTAGAAATGCCAAGTGAAGGGAATTTTAGCGCGTTTGTCAATTTTCAGGCAACCCTATGAACAAGCACTACAATTAAGAAATAGGTTTCTCCACACTCCGAGTTTTCTACCGAAGGAGCGTCTCACCGTTGCCGAGCAGATTACATACGAAGATATCTGCAACTTCGCAAAATCGGGTGCCTTACTGGAAGGCCTTTCCGTGGATGCTCTTATTCAAGGGAATGTCACTGAAGATGACGCAAAAACCATCTTGAATGTGGTCGATAGAACGTTTTCGAGCAACCCTCAAAAAGGCGATGCTAAGGAGTGCGGGCCTGTTCACCGCGTTGTTGACTTGCGTAAAAGCGGTGAACTTGCCCGAATTCGGGCTCGTCAGATGGTAGCGAATACTGATGAGGCAAACAATGCTGTCGTGTTGTCAATCCAAGTAAGCTGTTCGTGGTACGCATGGACTGGCTATCATTATGGGAAACCTTTTCATCCACTTTTTTGCCTCTGGTCGAGCAGACTGGAGGTCTTGCTGTTGAAGATTCTGCTCTTCTGGAAATGGCCAGAGAGTTTCTTCATGAACCATTCTTCGATACATTGAGGACGAAACAGCAATTGGGTGGGTTTCTTGGGAAGACACTCTGGAAGCATCCATGTTTTCTCTCAGGTTACATCGCTGTCTGCTGGCATTTAAATGTCTTGCAGGTCAGACATCTCAGCTTTGTTGTCCAATCTCAACGGCTCAAACCTGAAGATATTACCCCTCGCATTGAAGCTTTTTTGGAGGAGTACCTGTTAAAGGCGGAGGAGCACTTGTCTGAGGAAGAGTTCCAGAAAATTAAAGCTGGAACAATCAGCAATCTTGAAGAAAAACCAAAGGGGATTTGGGATGAGGCAACCCGGTAAGGCATCTTTTCATTTCCTGTTGAATGGAAAACTCATGCAGAAATTATCATGAAATCGTCCGTCGTCGTTTTCAGTTTGATCGGCGAATCAAACAGGCGGAATTTTTGAAGTGAGGCTTTCGAACGAGTGACGTCTCGCATTTTCTTTTTTCAGAACTGTAACAAGAGACCAATTCCTCCAGTTTCTTCATACGTCGCTGTATAAGGCTCCTTGGTTCAATGTAGAGGTCGTCTCATACAAAGAATCAGAGAAAGCAGTCCCGTCGACTGATTGCCCTGCTACTACTATTCCTCTGGAACCATCGAAGCCAGCACGTTGGGTGGAAGTCGGGGAGGATGCCGACAGTTTTGTATCATCTTATGCCAAAGCGTTCTACAACCTTCCGCTCGCGGGGGGGGACATCAAACCAATCACTTGATTCACCAACAAATTCTGCATGTGCATGAGTAACGGCGTGTAAGCTTCTCAATGAATCGTCTAGGGTCCCTTGTCTTGAGTGGTTTCTCGCTCAACGTGCATGTTTCTGTGATCGCGTTCGTCTTAATGCTGTCCTTTTTGCTGTCCCTCGGAATGTTATGCTTTTGCTGGCTTGCCAGTTTCCCAGGGACAAGGATGTACATACTCGAACAGATTTTGCTTTTTGTGTCTCCAACCCCTGCATTCGCCCTCTCATCAAACCGAACCTTCACCCAACAACACATCATAATGATCTACAAATATTGGGATTGATTACAACCAAACTAAAACTAGAGCAATAGAAACACCAAAACACTGAAACTAGAGAGGCCACCTCAATCCACATGTCTCAAGAATGGCATCGTTGGCGTAGAGTTAGAGACCCTGTTTGCTGTTTGATTTGCATAAAAAGTAATGCCCGTAACAAACTAAAGCAGTGTTGGTGTCCACCCGAAAGCGAAACACCTCTAGCAAAAATTGTGTTGTTGATGCCCTTACAAAGAAGAGTCATACTCCTGCTCGAGAATAGAAGCCCAATGGAGGAGCTAGGCCATTCCCAACCAGGTACGTTTGCGAATTATCCCTATTGTCAAGTGTACTTAGTGTTGTAGTTGTTTGTTATTCCGGCACAGAAAAAAATGGTCTGGATGGAGAACTTGGACTTGAGCTTAATTCTCTGTTTCAGAATTCTCAGTCTTGCTAGTCACCGAAGTAGGGATCTGACTGGTACTCGTGACGTTCCACCCAAATGCACCTCCAACAATCTGTTCGTGTTTCCTTAAAAAATGACTTCTTCCGTTCTCCTCGTGTCTGCTGCACTATAGACGACTCCATTTCTCAAGCGCACCAAATTCTGTAGCGTCTATGAGACCTCCATCCAACACAGATAAGCTGCCCTTCCTCTCTTTCTTCTTTACATTTCTGAATCCTCAAGGATGTAAATTGACCCGCTGGAAAATCAATTCAGATTTTTAGAAAGCTCAAAAAGAAAAGTTCAAAAGAAAAGTTCAAAAGAAAAGTTCAAAAGAAAAGTTCAAAAGAAAAGATCAAAAGAAAAGTTCAAAAGAAATGTCTAACGAGAACATTCTTCTCTTCAATTTTCCAGATCCAGAATTTGCGCATGACGGCAAATATGAAATCCAATACATGCCGAAAATAATGAGCAGCCACTTGAAATAAACAACGTGTGCACTTCCAATGTAGAGTCCAAGGCACAACAGAGTCCTCAACGAAGTTGCTTGAAGCAGTTCTGTACATTTTTTCTGAAGTCTTCTTCGTCCTCAAGAGCACACACCAACATAACCGCTCCCATTGGTGGCGACGAGGTTCAATTCGCCTACTGGATTGACTTGCGATTCTTCTTTCTGTAATGCCAGTATTTTATGAATAGATGCGACTAATTTGGCTACGTTTTCCATCTCTTCTTCTGCAGCTGATCTCATTGACAGCACATGGCCTCCTATCTGAACTTAATGCAGCTTTAATCTTTCTATCGCCATTCTCAGCACACTCAACCAGTTTTCGATTTCTTAATGACTGAACGCTGAATCACTCAGAGTGACCCAAAGGTCATCAAGCTCTAATCGACCCTCTGAACTCTTCTGGATCAACAAAGTGAGATTGAAATGAAGCTACAGATCCGTCTGGAAGATGAGAAAGTGTTATTTCCCTAAAGGTTTTCAGCGGACTGGTTCGGAATGATGTGAAATAAAATGTCTGGCCAGCTTTGGTATCGACACTACAACTAAAATGTCTGTCCCAATCGGTTGTGGACAATTGTTTTCCTCCAAAACTGGAACAGGGCCAGCCTCTCATTTCTGATCATAACCTTCTCGTTACTCGAAAGTGGCTTTTTCGATTCGATTTCAGCGCAAATATGGAACCTCATGCCCTGCCGCACGTCAACCCTTTTTTTCGCTGCAACAAAACCTGGTCTTCCAACAGTAGCATCCCACAGAGTGAGACATTTTGCCGCTTGCATCGCAAAATGTTAATTTATCTTCGTCAACTGCTTCATCTCCCAATGTCTGCTCTGACAGATAGCGAACATGGCAGGATGTCCTAGATGGTGAAACTCTCTCCAAACAGGAGGCACAAAAAGAAAAATCTTGTTTGAGTGTGTGTACATCCTTGTCCGTGGGAAACAAGAAAAAAAACCTGCACTCTCAAATGCCGCGCCACTCATGATCTCCATGAGAATGAAGAGCACCCGCCAGGGAACGGCGATGAAGAAGTCCCGTCAGGCAACAGCATTTTGTTCAAGGTCTCTGTCTCTAGGTTTTGCCTTTCAACATTTGATCGGCGTGAATTTTCCCATCGACAGTATTGATGAATCAATATTGTCAGCTGATGCAGAAACACAACTTTCGCCAACCAAATCGTTCCAGAAAAAATTGTTCTCTTCCTCGTCGGCACTGCAGAGCCGCGCAAACCTTGTCGAAGGAGGATCCAAGGCCTCAAGCCAAAGTCTCGCCGTCCAGCGCTTGTCATCTGCAAAAAGGATACTCCAAAAATGACCGATCCAATGGTAGCGTCAAATATTCTTGATCTTGATCGACCCATGACAAACGCCTCTATCGACACGTTGTCTTACCAAACAAATTGGAAGCTTTGCTTGTTTCTGATCCTGAATGCGAGCGAGCAGCTTGTGCCCTCAATGTCCGCGTGGGATCAATCTTTGATCCGCCACAGATTCAAGGACTCGCGCATTTTCTTGAGCACATGGTACGCGGGAACATTGGAAATCTCCCTTCAAATGACCTTACCTGTTTTTTAGTTGTTCTTGGGGACGGAAAAATTCCCAAACGAAAACGAATACACAAAATATTTGCAGGAACATGGAGGAAGTGACAACGCAAGCACAAGTGATTTGAACACTTGTTACCATTTTTCAGTGAGGTGAGGATTTTCTCTACGTCCAAAGTGTGTTCTTCACTTCCCTTCTGTTGTCCTCCCAGCCCGGAGCATCTGGAGGGTGCTGTTGATCGGTTCTCTCAGTTCTTCATCTCACCTCACTTCACTCAATCTGCTACTGATCGCGAACTGGATGCTGTTCACTCCGAATATTCGAAAAACCGTCTCATCGACGGACGGCGAGACTATCAATTACTGAGGCACCTCGCGAACCCTCACCACCCCTTCAATAGTTTCGGAACAGGAAATCATCAAACACTGCGTGAGGGTCCCAAAGAGAGCAGAATTGACCTTCGATCCGCGTTGCTCGATTTTCACAAAAAGTGGTACAGCGCTAACGTGATGCGTCTCTGTATCATCGGGTAAGGGTGTCTAGTCGGACTCACATCTTCTGATTTTAACTTTAGGCGAGAATCGCTGGATGATCTCGAAAAATTGATTGCTAATCGATTCAAATGCGTCAAGAATACAGACGTTCACATTCCTGAGGGGCAAGAAATAGGAGCACCTGAAGTTCCTTTCAGAAGCGAGGATCTCGGAAAGCTTGTGAGATCTGTTCGCAATTGGAGCTTGTTGCATCTTTGTTGTCAGGTTAAGGCTGTCCCTGTGGGTGATACTCGCTCAATTTCGTTTCACTGGTTGCTACCAGATCAGACAAAGAGGTGGAAAGTGAAGCCGACTCGCTATTTAGAACACTTGTTGGGTCATGAGGGTAAAGGATCTTTGATATCGGTCCTCAAGGCTCAGGGGCTTGCAACCGGTCAGTCTATTTATGGCATTTGTTTCCTGAACAGTAACGGGTGGAACATTTCAACACTTTCTTGCAGGGCTATCTGCATTTAGCTTGACGGATGGCTTTTCGGTATTTGTTGTCAATATCGACTTAACTGAATCCGCATTGAATGATCCTAAGGGAATCAATCGTGTTTCTCAACTGGTTCATCAATACATCAGGTCAATCTCACATTTATGTCTTCAACTCAGCTTCTCTTCCCTTCAGGTATCTCCGCGACAATCCGATCCAGACGTGGGTCCTCGATGAGCTGGAGAAGATTGCTGCAATGAGGTTTAGGTTTCTTTCGAAGGTTTCACCTGATATGGACGCTATTAATATCTCAAATGCGATGCATCATTTTCCGCCAACGCAAGTTCTTTCCGGGGAACATCTGACATGGGGTCGCGACTTGAATGAGATCAAATCGTTGATCAGTCTCTTGAGTCCGGAACGGCTGCTTGTTTACCTCTCTGCGAAGAAGTTTGAGGCAGAGGCAAGAAGAGATGATTGGAAAAAGGAGCCTTTCTTCCAGACACGTGGGTGAAGCGATGCAGAAATCTCTTGATTGAATTTCGCTCACAGAGTTCAAAGTTGAGTCTTTCAGTCCAGAAATGTTAACGGAGTGGTGTGGAGGGAAACCACAAGAAACGGACAAATCACGCGTCACTGCATCAATCCACTTCCCAAAACCCAACCCATTTGTCCCTACAAATTTTGAGCTCAAGGCCACTCCGATGGCCAACGAGATGCCAAAATTTCCCAAGGTGAGAGAAATGCGCCCTGGAGGCTGCTACAAGCTTTTCGGTTTCTCAGCTATCAAAAGATTTTCAACTTTCTCATATGGGTCCCTCACGCATCTTTTTTAAACAAGACACCACGTTCAATTTACCGAAAGCAGCAACGCTACTCCGGTTCTCCTCCAAACTCCCACAAAAAGACCCCAAAGCATAGCTGAGTTGTATTTGTTGACCGTGCAGCAGCTAGTGAACGAAGTGAGTCTTATTTCGCAGCCTCAATTCAACGAGTGCTTCTGTTCGCTTCAGTGTGCTTATGATGCAACAATAGCAGGTCTTCATTACGAACTTAGTGCCAATGCTGCTTCTCAATTTCGCGGCGATGACGGAGGCTTCGAACTTCAGGTAGAAAATAAGCAGGAGGTTCTGCTGACGTTAAATGAAACTCTGCAGGTATATGGATTCAACGACCGGCTTTTAACTCTGGTTGAGGCTTTGTGTCGGGCAGTGAAGGAACCAAAACTATCGCGCGATGCATTTGAAATCGCCAAGACGATTTTCTGTCGTAATTTAAAAATTTCAGCGACGAACAAGTGCGTAGAAATGCCAAGTGAAGGGAATTTTAGCGCGTTTGTCAATTTTCAGCCAACCCTATGAACAAGCACTACAATTAAGAAATAGGTTTCTCCACACTCCGAGTTTTCTACCGAAGGAGCGTCTCACCGTTGCCGAGCAGATTACATACAAAGATATCTGCAACTTCGCAAAATCGGGTGCCTTACTGGAAGGCCTTTCCGTGGATGCTCTTATTCAAGGGAATGTCACTGTCAACAACGCAGTGAACAGTCCCGCACTCTTTAGCATCGCCTTTTTGACGGCCCGTCTCTTTTTCGTAAGGGTTACTGAAAATTTTGCTGCCGCTCTAGGCTTCCTTGCCTCGGCTGGAAATTGTTTCTGCCACGTCCGCGAAAATTGCGAAAGGTGCGCCCTCGTTGTGCTCGGCCGGTGCCGAACGGTGCAGCGTCCAGTTCCTCGAACTTTCGAATTTTTGCTTGGACGACTTCTTCTGGCTCGGCTGACGTGGCGTGCAGGGCATCAAATGCGGCGTTGGCCCACTTTATTCCTCGAAGTTTCATATTTACCAGCAAGTTGGCGATATTTGAACGAAGCGGCGGTGGATATGCGACCCAGTTGTAAAGAATTGCCTCTTCGATCTCAGAGAAAGATTTAAATTTTTCTAATGAACGGCGCTCATGGTAAACAAATGAAGATATTTGAGGGTTGCGTGCTCTAGTCAATTCGCCTAGTGTCTGAGAAGTGGTGCTATCCATGGCTTCACTAATATTTTGATCGCCAGGGGTCGAAACTGAGTAAGTATATTTGCATGCGTCTAGAATATCAGGCGTGAAAAAATCTGTTGCAATTGTTACTATTGGCAAGATCGGAGGCCAATTTTGTGCAAAACCAATACGTAAGAGAACTGAATTGATTTGTACCAAGTTTCAAAAAATATTATTAGGCACGCACAACATGCATGAAAAGAAATTGTGCACTCAAAAAACATTGATTACGCTCATATGCTCTAGCAAACGTTGCTTATCATCTTGCCTTTGATTTTTGTATTCTGCTGCACTTGGAGCCTTTTGCGGCCGACATCAGGGACGCGATACAAAATCCGCTTTATTCTCTGCACCTCCTGCAAATTTCCATTGCACGTACTTGCCGGAAAATTTCTTGCAGCACTTTTTTGATCCGCGGTTGCTGGCAGGATCTCGCCTTGCAGCAATTGCACTGCTGTTTGATTGTCAAGGCACCACTCCGGGTTTTTGTTGAAGACAATCTTGGGGATGCATTGTAAGACTGCTTGCAATTCGGCCTCGCATGCGCTCTGGGGTTGATTGCACAGTTTTTCGGTGTATGTTGCTGGGATTCTTTTAAACGGAAATTCAACTGCGTCCAGAACAAAAACAAAGCCTCAAATTCGATGAAATCTCAGCTCGGGCCAAGACAGTGGATACAACAAGCTTGATCAATGCTTCTCATGGATCTGGTACTAATGTTTCCGTTTACAAGGCGATACAAAAGGAACTCGGCAATATTTTGAGAGATTTTTCCTGTCCGCCAAGTGAAACCGCGCGATCTCGATCTGTTAGATAGATCATCAGGTAATTTATCCCCAAACCGTCCTTGCTGACTAATTTTCTCATTTTGTTAGGATGTGAGGTTGGAGATACCACATTGACTTCTCCCTCTGTTACGAGGTGCGAGCAGTATTCGAGCGGTTTCAGGCATCAGGGATGCATTCAACATGTTCAAGATGGAAAGATGATGTTTATTGGGCTATCGCGAATGTTTTTGAGATCCCAAGCAGATTGGAGCGTGGTGGGAGCAGCGATGACGCTTACTCGATTGTTCATATCGGTAAACAGTATTTTTCTTACAGTCCATTTAACGACTCCGTGATTCAAGGGGATATCAGTTGTTGTGAGGCGTTCTTGAGAGTTTTTTTCATGAATTACGAAGTATCTCGAGATGTTATTTGCAGAAAGATATGTGTTGCCGAAAAAGCCATGACAAAGAATTTCTGAATATTTTTCGGCAGTCCAACGTCGTGCTTTTCCTAAATTTCATTTTACAACGTCTTTGAAAACCCGACCTAAATACCAAACAGCAAATTCTTTCCCTGCTTTTTTGAATTTGTCATTTCAATTTCTCGATCGATACATTTCACTTAGCATCAGCAAAATGTCGAAGAGCTTCCGCTTCTGATGCATTTCACGCGATAGAAAGATGCTGAAAACAGAATTCGTATTTTGATGAATTGAAGAATCTCTTACGAACGAAGAGCTCCAAAACCACAACTGAGACGACTTCGCTTTTTCAAATCACCATTCCCTCCATCAAATTCTTCTTGAGCTCTGAAATGTTTCTCTTTAGAGTTCAACGAGTGGAGAAGTTTTTTGTGGAAATGCTGCAATTCCAACGATAAAGATCCTCCCCTCCAAAATCCTTCTCGTTGAATCTCGATGGTTCGCACATCCTGTAACGGTTCCTTCAGACACCACCGCGGTCCGAATAGCGTTTCAGATAAATGGAAGTTCGAAGACAAGTTTGACGCATCGTGCAATTTGAACCATTGATTGGCACTCGATGGCCACAAGTGGTTCCAATTGTTTTTCTTCGCCTTTCTCTTTTTATTTTGAGCTCAGCAATCGATTTATTCAGAGGTCTATCAACGAACTTTCTCCCTAACAGTTTCGACAATTTGCAAAAAAAAACCCTCCTGTTGTATTGCAATTGGCTCAGCAATCGGCATTTTCACTGGTTTGGCGATTAGTGGATCTGGTGCTACTGGCAACACAACTTGTGATTCCTCTCTCTTCTTTTTCCTCGGCTTCTCAGTACTTCGGTCTCGTTCACTTTCCGCGTCATCGAAGCGACCAGATTCCTCCTCCAGTCGTTCCCGTTTTTTCTTGGCACCAAGGCCTTTACGTTTACTTGACTTTGAATCAATTCCTGTGGCAACTTCAGTTGTTGCTTGTATGGCAGCAGCAGCTACTCCGATATCCTCTGCCTCATCAATGTGCGAATTAGACAGCAAGCTCGTTCTGAGTGTCTGAGTCGGTTTCAGAAGGCCAGGGGGTGGAGCTGCGAGTGCAGAAGAAACAGATTCCACAAACGAAGACCCTCTGCCAATCCTTGCCTGGCACCGGCGGGAGCTTCTTAGGCGGCGGAGGAAGAACGAATTGCCGACGCTCTGCTTTCACTAGAAGCCCTTCCTTCACTTCTTTCGGTACAAACTTCTTCGTCCCCATTTGCGTAGTGCTCCTTTTCTTCTCCAGATATTCACATTGTTCTGCTTCACCATAGCATGGAAGTATTTCGATTGATGTTCCTTCATTTTCAATTCAGCGTCTTTTTGTTATTGAGGAGTTGTTAAGTGCGAAGTTGAGAATAATAATTCAGTGGTTAGTGTTTCATCTAGAGTTGGTGCAGATCGGGGTTACTGTGTACGGAAGCAGTTGATTGAGTGATTTTTGACGGGTGTCTGTTTTGAAGAAGTAAAGAAGAGTTGCGTGATCATGTCTTACCCTGTCTAGAGGTGTCGCCCATGTCAGACGTTGGTCGCGAAGAGGCCTCCACACTGAAGGTATGAAGGACTGGAGCTTTGGTTGCAAAGCCTCCCTACAAGAGATCGAAGGCATGAAAGGTGCTGCAGTTCGTCCAAAGTTCTAGAGCTATTTTTCCCGCTTCATTTGATTTCAGTCCGATCAACATCCATGAGTGTAGCAACTATTTGCAGATGGCGTGTGAATCTTGCGCTGATCAATGCAACACATCAACTTCACCTAAAAGTCTACGAACAGTGGAACGCAGGGGAAGTAAGAGGACCATCCTTCATGTCATGCCAAGGATTCCCTGGATGGTGCTGGTTGAGCATTGAGTTGCTGGATTGATGGTGATGATACCATGAGCTGTTCATTTTGTGCATGGTAACACATCAGCTGTTCATTTTTGTGCATGGTAACACATCAGCTGTTCATTTTTTGTGCATGGTAACACATCAGCTGTTCATTTTTATGCATAACACATCAGCTGTTCATTTTTATGCATAACACATCAGCTGTTCATTTTTGTGCATGGTATTGGCTGTCCTTTCCGAAATCTTCCAATTACTCGTAACGAGAACAAACTGAATTTCAAGATGTTCTGTGATCGAACACGTCAGTTCCACAACAACAAATATGTCACATCTTCAGAGGACATCATCCCTGAATTGTCGACAACTCAAATACAGGGTTGACAGCACTTGAAGATTGCAATGGTCTTTATCGTCTCCGCCTTTCTGAACGTTCCAGCTGAAGTGATCCATTCACAATTCGGTCCCTTGAATAACAGAATTCCGGAACGACTTGGATTTCCGATTCTTAGAACGAAATGCAAAGTTTGCTCCTTGTCCAAATCAAAAATATCTGGAAACACTTCTCAGAAGGGACATCTATTTCAAATGAAGTATTGTGTGCTAATTTATTTGGCCCTACACAAGGAAAAGAAGAAGAACGATGATGTCCTGGTGATTGTTGATGAATACTCGAATGACCGCGTCGATTCAATCAATGTTCTGTTCATCTCCATCAAACAAGTTCACGCTTTACGCAAATACACATTGTTCTGCAATTCCATCTTTGCATTGAAAATTCTTTATTGAAGTTGTCTGAGTGGATACAACAAATCCAGCTGACAACAAAAGCTCTTCCTGGAACGCACGTCAGAATTTACGGGATCAACAACGTCTCCCTTTCACAGACAGGGCCGTGTTAAGATAGTCTATTCCCGTCCGCTCATTATTTTTATTCGACTCATGACGGACAATTTGCACGGTGACTGTGTTCCAAGAGCAAATATCAGTTTCATGTGGCCCTTTTCACAATTTTCTCGTCTTGGCTCGTCGTATTGTTCGATAAAAAGCAGCACATTAAATAATGCCGATCTTGTTGGCAACATCGAGGGCATCATGATCAGGGGAAAGACGCACATAGGCCTTCTTGACTCCATCGGGACGGATTAAAGTGTTCACTTTCTTCGCCTTGACGTTGTAGAGAGCATCCACAGCAGCCTTAATTTGAAACTTATTTGCACTAAGAAAACAGAAATTAGAGATTAAAATTCGACAAGAGTCACTTGAATACAAAAATTGATGACGACAGAATTTTGAATATTTGAACTCACCGAGGATCACAGAGGAAAACAAGGGTGTTAATTTCCTCAATTTTCTTCATTGCGGATTCTGTTGTGACGCATGACTTGATGACCTTAAAATGGTCCATGCGAGGCAAACTGGGAACGGCTTTTGTGGGGCATTTGGGAGAACGTGGCTTGGTTAAGGTTTTCGGCCTAAAGAAGTGGACCGACTTCCGGACCTTCGTCTTCTTGATTACTGGGCGCTTCTTGATGATGGCGCTGGCCTTTGCAGCCTTTGCCGTGGCGGCTGCAAACGAAAAGATTCGTCGACACCAGTAGCGAACAATCAACAGACGACCCACTCACCCTTTTTATCTTTAGCTGCAGGCTTTGGAGCCATTTTCTTGACGACGAGATACAAAAGATCAAGGCGGATAGGGACCTGCGCTCCTGGTTGTTTGACAATTGGGAAATCTGGTGAAATCTGTTTTGTGCAAGTTCTGTCTAGGAACAGGACCGAAACGGGAAAAGATGGGACAGAAAGGCTCTTACAATTGTTTTGAGTCTAAGTTAAAAAATCGGAAGTAATGGGTATTTGCTCCGGTTCTGTCGGACCCCTTTCTTTTAACTGGCGCTATCTCATTATGGAGATCTCAGTGCGTCTCATACTTGGTGGTGTCATCATAGGGTTCATCAAGATTCCTCCATTCGTTCGCGAAGTCCATGGAGTTGATTGGTAAGCGATGACTAGACTAATACCTGTGATAGACGTCTTAACAAATTGGACGAGATGTTTCACTTACTCCTGAATTGTTTTTTCTCTTATTCGTTTTCATTCACTGATTCAACTCAGCGACTCGTGTTCATTATTTTTGTTCATTCAATGTTTTTCCTCTTTTTATTCATTCAGGTATCAACATTTCTACCCATATGCTGAACATCAAAGATTCTCGGGTAAGGATGTTGTTCATTGAACGAGCTAGATTCAAAAATATTAGAGTATGTCTTGTGATGATGATAAAATATGTCTTTCAGAGTCCATCGCTTCCATCATCTTGGTGTCGTGTATTGTTGTTATACCGTTATTTATTCTAGCAGTATTGATGGTGTGGAAGCAATTGCCAAAGCGTTTAGTAGCCGAGGAATTCTGCGTATTTCTTCTGGCTGCGACTTTAGCACTAGAACTTACTTTCTCTATCAACGAACTTGTGAAAAATACTTACGGTCGATTGCGTCCAGGTAGGTATCCACATGATAGTCCCAGATGATAGTCCCAATATTCGAAACATTTACGAAATTCTATCCACACGATAATCCCTGGCTTGTCCTGAAGATGACAAGCCATCGTGTCTTAATTCCAATTCACTTCGTGTCCCAATTGACCTTTTCTGAATCGCATTTCATGCAGAAATTCAATTCATTTTCTTTCAGATTATCTCTCGAGATGTTTTGGTGCTCACATTCCCCATGACGTCTCATTGATCGCTCCTGTCCCAACTTGTGACAATCCGGATATCAGTAAACGTGAACTTCTTGATGGGCGAAAGTCATTTCCTAGTGCACACACATCCTTGTCTTTCTCTGTATACGGATATATTGCCTTGTTCATTTATCGCAAATTGTGTCAAATCAAGAATACCGGATCGCTACGTCTTGTCCTTCCAACGCTTGTCTTATCTTTCGCCGTTTACATTGGAATCACCCGAACTCAGGGTATGCTCTTCGAATTCGTCCAGATTTCACACTTTCTTATTTTCACACTTTCTTATTTTCACACTTTCTTATTTTCACACTTTCTTATTTTCACACTTTCTTATTTTCACACTTTCTTATTTTCACACTTTCTTATTTTCACACTTTCTTATTTTCACACTTTCTTATTTTCACACTTTCTTATTTTCACACTTTCTTTCGTTTCTTATTTCAGATTACCGTCATCACTCCACTGATGTGATTGCTGGAGCAATTCTAGGATCTGTGTTAACGTACCTTGTTTGGCGTTTTTACGACCGTATTATGGAAGGAATTTATAGGAACTTCCGTCGTCGTTACATCGACGCATCGGATGCCAACCGTGATCCATATCATCTCGATACACCCGCTATGTATTTGCGTGTTTCCACGGAATCTTCGGATACCGTCGAATGTAGCCAGAGCATCGGAGTCTAGTCACTTGATCATCTAGTTCACCTGATCATCTAGTTCACTTGATCATCTAGTTCACTTAGAGTTCAGTTCAAAGAACTTGATGTTAGAATCTTCGTCCGTCAATTTTAAATGTTTTTTAGTTTTTCACCTGGTCCTCAATTTTCGTGATGCGCTTTTTTCTAACTTGCTTCTCATCGTTTTGCAACGTGCCTTCCAATCCCACGGAGATTCTTGCTCACCGCTTATCGACTCAATCCAAATGTTCGACCCCTGTTGTGTTAAAAGTGTCAGAGAAGGGTGTGAGCGAAGGTCTAGCGCAACTTTTCGCCGAGCAAGAAGAGACAGTCGCTGATGGCGGTTAGTACACGTCTATAAATGTTCATCAGCACCTCATGGAGGTTTATGAACTTCCATCTGTGACTAGCAGTAGCTACTATATCTAGTGTAGTGATGCTTGTCGGTGGTTGGTTTGATGGCGTGCCTCTTTTCTTGTGATTTGGGGCTGCAATTGATTCATGAATGGTCTTCGTTAGAGAAGGTCTTTTATTTGCACTTGGGGGTGGATAAAAGCTCCAAGGGTTTCAAGATTGAAAAATGTGCATATAACAGTAAGGAGACTCAATCCGTAAGCTTGTAAAACCTTTTCTTTTAGATAAAACCTTTTCTTGTCCCGATGTTGACGGCAACGTTCCCTGCGGGGAAGAAATCGTGAGTGAGTATCCGCTCGAATACGTTCTGTCTACTGGTATAGATGTAACCGTAAGTCATTGGCAAAAATGATCAAGAAATTCAAAGCTGCACTTCAGAAACTCTTTGATCGTCTCGTGGAGCGCGAGTTTTCAGTAACAGTGAGTCAGACAAAAATGCTCATAGCTCATATCACCCGCTAAGAGCTCCTATCACCCGCTAAGAGCTCCTATCACCCGCTAAGAGCTCCTATCACCCGCTAAGAGCTCCTATCACCCGCTGAGAGAGCTCATATCACCCTGTCTCAATGAACCAACACCTATTATTGTGTCTAGTGAGCGTAAGCACCGTTTGTTCAGATATCGGAGGACCCGGGACGTTTTCTC
The DNA here is from genome assembly GCF_029603195.1 of Condylostylus longicornis. Lineage (NCBI taxonomy): Eukaryota > Metazoa > Arthropoda > Insecta > Diptera > Dolichopodidae > Condylostylus > Condylostylus longicornis. The sequence goes on from NW_026578669.1 coordinate 17,600, forward strand.
TGCAATATGTGTTAGTGAGTTGATTCGCTGGCTTTTCTTGTCCAGAATTGGAGAAAAATGTTTTTTCTGCAGCTTCGTTTCTCTAATGAATTCTAGGGCAGAAGAAAATTTTGATTCGCTTTTTGTTCACGTAAGCTTGTGCGTTTATTCTGTATCAATGACACTTCCATTGATTTGATACAGTTACACATCAGTTATTCATGTACATGTACTCATTACCCTCATCACCACTCAATTTTATCAATTTTTTCATCAGTTTCGTGCAACCCAGTTATCAAAATTTTTCCGGGCCTCATCCTTTTCATTATGATCCCATCTCAGGTGCCACCTTTTGACATCGTTGATGTTGAGGTGCAGCTTCAGTTCATCATCAGCCTAATGCAAGAGCTTGAAAGCCTCTAACTTCATTCTTTACTGAAACTTTTCGTTCGCATTAATATGATTTCGAATGTGATGATCGATTCAAAGAATTCAAACACTTATTTTGGTGTGTCAGACACCCTTGATGGAACACATCGGTTTGATGAAGGGCGACGTGTTTAATCTTGATAAGAGGGAATGCCAACGAACCGATACACGAAAAACAATCATGAACTCATTGCGAGCAGGACCAATGAATTGCGCAGAAGAGGAGAGGTGAAATTTGGCTCAGACGACTCTGTGGAGAAAATCTGTTTAAATTCAGTTTTTAGTGTGAAACACGCTTGATTGGCGTTAATAGCTTGGTTCCTTTCAGCAGGTCGATGCAACAGATCGCATACCATAATCCAAAATTCGCAACAGATTCAGGAACCTCAAACGCTACAAAACTACTTGTCTTCGCACCTGCGGGGCAAACAAAAATATTGCGAAAATATTGCGAAGGAGAAAACTGAGGCGGAGGAGTCTGAGCAGCGACTTAGGGATGCCTTAACGTTGAACGGTCCTTCTGAAGGTCAGAAGCCACTTGGAACAAAATCCATGAAAACCGATGAAGAGAAGACGACCAATAGACGATAGCAACAAAAACGTATCGAGAGAGTGCGGCCACTAAAACACACTTCTACAGTTGCTATTGCACTTAAGAGACAAATATGGAAAGGACAATAAAAGACTTCACGGCAACATACATGGTGCTGAGAGTACCTGTGAAAATAGGCATGAACGCATTGCAGAGAAGCTCACTGCTCAAGGAAGCGGGTAGAAAAATTAAGATAAGACAACTTGTCACATTATTCAATAGTACTATTCATGAAGACAAGACGAAACTACCAGTGCCAAGCCAGTCAAGTGAGTCATCGGACTCGCACAACGCAGAGCAGATTAAGCGCTGTTTTGATCGCTGAAAAGCGGCTGATGTATTCCCTTGCTGCTCAGATCTGTCAACCGTGAAGATGAAGCAAGGAAGCTTTGTTGTCGGTTGTAATCAGCTGCACGTTCCACACCATCCGAAGCTGTTGGCGTGATTGGGGAAAGTGAAGTTGAACTGGCGACTGTTGACTCCGAATAGCTTGTTACATATTCACGGTAAAGACGATCAGGACGACTATTCGGGAATTCAGGATACCCAGCACGTTGTTGAGGACACTCGGAGTCCTCGAGCTGTTCGGAAGGTGCTGAATGGAAGTGAGCTGTTTGCGGTGGCTTCCCTGTTTGTCCTTCTTCTTCTATCATTCCAAAGTGAGGAACGAGAAAACTTTCCGGGGTGGGGCATGATTGCGACTGTACGAACTCCACCCCGCCAGTCCTGCTGAGAAATTTTCGATTCGGCTGACCGGTTAAGAACGGGGCGCTTTGAGAGCCCGAAGCAACAAAACCAAGAGGAAAACGAGAAGGGGGTGGAGGCTCTCTCGGATATCGTCGGTGGAGCACATCCGCCGTTGGCATCTGACGCGCACAGTGGTACGGGGTGCGACGGGGAGGTGGAGGGGGAATTCTGCCAAGAAGATTTTTGGGTTCTGGTGGTGGCGGAGGTGGAGGAATGAAGGCAGGAGGATGTAATGCACGATGCGGATCAATGCGTGAAGTTGTTTGTTGTAAAAGCTGTCCATCACTGCAAGATTTTGAGAAATGAGCAGAAGACGAACTTGCATCTGAACGCATGAATTGAAGAACCTCCTGCATCTGAAAAGGAATGGAACATTAAGTCCGACAGAAAGAAGGTAGTTCGTGACAAAGAAGGAGGGAATGAGATAGATGGGAATGAGATAGATGGGAATGAGATAGATGGGAATGAGATAGATGGGAATGAGATAGATGGGAATGAGATAGATGGGAATGAGATAGATGGGAATGAGATAGATGGGAATGAGATAGATGGGAATGAGATAGATGGGAATGAGATAGATGGGAATGAGATAGATGGGAATGAGATAGATGGGAATGAGATAGATGGGAATGAGATAGATGGGAATGAGATAGATGGGAATGAGATAGATGGGAATGAGATAGATGGGAATGAGATAGATGGGAATGAGATAGATGGGAATGAGATAGATGGGAATGAGATAGATGGGAATGAGATAGATGGGAATGAGATAGATGGGAATGAGATAGATGGGAATGAGATAGATGGGAATGAGATAGATGGGAATGAGATAGATGGGAGTGAGATGAAATTGCAGAAGCCTACCTTCAATTTCGCCTCGACGACGTCACAAAGCTCTTTTTGGGCTTCTCTCAATCCCGCCGTCGTTCTCTCTAACCGTTCGGTTAGAACGCCAATTGTTGATCGCATGTTCGAAATAGTTGTCTGCAGACGTCCCATCTCGTTCAAAGCTGTTTGAAATATGTGCCAAAAAACCACCGCAGCATTTGAAAATCCAACTCCGGCGCGTGAATTGACCAAGACTCCAATCACAGTCTCAACAGCACTTTCCACGAGCCCACGAAGAGCTTCGGGTTCCGAAGATTGGAGGAGGGATGGATACTGGTAGGGATCCATCTCATGATGCAGGAGTGTTGGTGGAACTTCATTCTCTCGATTTTCTGCAACTGTTTTCCATGGGTCAACGAGATCAGATGCGCCCTCGGTTGGGACATCTGACGAATTCATGATCATCTCTTGTTCAGGCGACCGAAAGGGAAGCGAATCACGAAACAGTGCAGCCGCATTTGTTGCACGAACTGTTGCCGCATTCACACCTTTCTCGATCGTTCCTCTAATTCCGTTTGCCAAAATGGAAGAAATCAGAGTTTGAAGCAGAATGGAAGGGCTTAGAGAAGAGGGGTCTTCACTACTGATGGGTTCAATATCAGAAGTCTGTCGAGTCTTATCACCACCGATGCCTGCACTCGTTGAAGCGCTAAGCAATTCAATAGGAATAGACTCAAGGGCAGAGAGCAACGACTCATCTAACATGTGATTCAGGCCTGATGCTTGAAGCTGAGAGACATCGCACTGTTGATATGAGAAAGAAGAGTCATGTTGCGTTTCATCAAGAAGTGAGAGAAGAGAATCACTGGAGACTTGTGTGGTATCGAGGGTGCCACAAATCAACTGCTTAGTTGGGACAAGCGGGTCAGTTGGGGCAATCGATTGGTTATTTGGGACAATCGATTGCTTATTTGGAACAGTCAACTGTGGGGCAGTTGGAACATCTTCTTTGATAAGAGAAGGCATGATGGACAGATATAAAGACTAACGAAGGAATTGAAGGGTCACTCCAGCGTTAAATTTTACGATTGTCAAAAATTAAACAAAGACAAGTTGGAGAAGCGATTTCAAATGGGGGGGGGGACTAAATGAACTGTTCAAACGAAAATGTGAAAAAAGAGTTAAAAGAAGCTCGACTCCTCGATGACAAAGAGAGATCAAAAAGGTTCAATAGAATTGATGACAACGAAGCTGTGGGATTACGATCTATACTCCTTCAACAGATTTTAGTCCTAATCATCATCGTCACGCAACACTGGACCATCACTGTGTGATTTTTATTCTCTTTTTTTGTTTGATATGTTATCAAATTCAGATTCCGATCTTATTTTAAAATCTTCGCCAGTGAGCAGTAGCAGCCAGGAAACTCCATCAGGCTTCTATGCTCAAACGCTTAGTTCTGTTTCCTCCTCGGTGCAGCTTCTCGTGAACGGCGTGGAAACGCAGATTCGTGAGGAGACGGAAACCAGGCGTAGTAGACTGCGTGAGCCTTCAGAAGCCTCGCTTGAGGCAGCAATGGACCGGCTAGCGTTGCCACATCTGGCGCCACTGGAACTTGCACAGCAAGTAGAAGATTTGACTGTAGATCCTGCAAAAAATGTGTTCTTGTTTGTAAATCCGATGAGCGGTGGAAATCAAGCTGCCGCTTTCATGGAAGCGGGTTTGGAACACATAAGACTGACGGTTTCGGAGCCCGTGAATTTATGGATTTGGGACATCAGACAAGGGAGTAGCGGGAAAAAGCCAGGGTTCTACAAGCTAAAGAAACTTGTCGATGCTCTTAATCTGAAATTGTCGAAAGAGCAAAACACCGAAAGTAAACCGCGAGACGAAGTCGTCTACGTCATTGTCGCTGGTGGGGACGGAACCGTCATGTGGTGCGTGACTGAGATGTGGGTGCATGGGATCGATGACGACAGAATTGCACTCGGAGTGGTTCCGTACGGAACAGGTGCGTCGCGCGCGTAGGGACAAAAAGACACACAACAGTCGCTTGACATTCTTATCATTTCTTGGTAGGAAACGATTTTGCAAGAGCCCTCGGTTGGCAGAAGTTCAATGCGGCTCGACCTTACGACAATAAATTCAAGGTGTTGAAGGAACTTGTACGGGAATGGTTACAAGCGAAGATTGTTTGGCATGATATTTGGGAGGTGTCGCTGAAAGTTCAACCAGAAGGGACGTTTCAGAAGATTGACGCATCGACAAGAAGAAAAGTGAGACAACGAATTCACGTTAATCCCTTGTTTCTATTCTGCCTGGCTGTTTCATAATTGTGGCTAGCGTTGTTATTCCATCTGTTCTCAATTGTTCCATCATGATTGCTTGAATGTTCAATTGATCTCTCCGTTCCATAGAAGCCTGTGACTGGAATTCTTCCCGTTATTAGAGAAGAAGTCTTAACGAAGACGATTTCTACATTTGAGGCTCTTGGAGAACCACCGACTCATTTAGATAACAAAATACTTCGCTTAAAAATGTGTAATTATTTCAGTTGTGGAATTGAATCAAGAGTTGGAATTGGATTCGATCGCCACAGAACAAAGAGTCAATTTTTCAACAAGATGGTGAGTTTAAAAAAAAGTTGTCGGGATTGGCCCTCCAGACATTTGCTGAGACGACAGAGGAGTTCCTCTTCGGTCAAGAGAGATGTTTTGATTCTTCGGGTCTTTGTTCTTCAGATGTACGGAATTGAGGGTGGCAAGAAGGCGTTTTTTAAGCCAACCCAAAAGATTAATGACATCACAGATACTTTGATAGAAGGACATGGTAGAAACAGTACGTTCAATATTTCGATCAATGTTTTCAAAGTTTTATGCAGAGCAGGTTCTTTTCTCCACCAGTGCAGAACCGAAGCTTGCTCCTGGTAAGCAGCAACTGTTCATGTCCGTGGTAGCAACAAATCTGTTGTGGCGATGAGTAAATCAGAAACAGGAAATCGTTCTATTCAGGAATGAAATCTCTTATTGTTTCAAATATTCCAAGCTTTGCTGCTGGTCTCGATTTATGGGGGACAACCAAGAATATTGGGGTCAAACCACCTCCGGAATCAACCCAACATCAACAGAAATTAGGCGATGGGGAAGTTGAGTTCATAGCTTTTTCTGGAGTGGTTGCGATGGGGATTGAACGCGTAAGTGATAGACTTAGCAGGCCGCCCCCATAACCAAGTTTGATACAATATAACCTGGGTGGTAATAGTAGTACCAACAATGGGAGAGGGTGTGAGATAAGATAGTCCATGAGAAGGAGAACAGCAAAGAATAACCATAACTGTGAGATGCTGAACAGTTTGGTCATGATCATATAATCGATGAGAGAGTATTCGCCATACAGATAGATGCCGACAGAAGAGCTTGAGCTATTCTGCTGGTGGAGATTCTCAGAAAACAGAGCAACACCTTTAGACTATCATAGACGCGTTCAAACATCTTTCGTTAGGCTTTTCACGGTCGCGGGAAGCGCATTTGCTCGGGGAAAGGCCCGTTTGAACTCACATTTAAGGACTTGGCTTCACTAGCCCCTGCATCTCAAAAGCAGGATATACGCGTATACTTTCAAGTTGATGGGGAATTTTTTATCATGACGAGGCCAGAAACGTAAGTCGCTGTCTTGGAAGGAGAAATTTTTGTTTTTCAGCGTTCGTATCGATTTCAAACGTCGTATTAAGGTTCTTGCTTCGGCATCAAGGAGCGAACAATTCTTTATTCCTGTTCTGTGATTGTAATTGAATTGTTTGATCTATTCACGTAGCATCTGCTGTTGAGCTCGTCTTTTGTATAGATATGTGATAACCCAAATTTTCACAACGAGAGAAATATGAAAAAGGTTAGGGTGAGATGATGATAGTGCAAACGAAAAGAAACGCGTGATGGCCTGCGTGGACTTGTTGTATTTCTTCACATCTTAGCACTTGTTGCAACCCCAGTTTGAACTTTGATTGAAACTGTCCATATTAGCGTTCTTTTTGAAGTGTTGGTTCAAAGACCGAAGTCGCAATAAAATTGGCATTCATGTGCTTCTTCAAAATTGACTTCCATGTCGTCAAATCAGTGCATCGCATTACCCCTTAGAGTGGATATACGATCGATAGACGATCGCAAATAGCTTGCACAAAAGTTCTGCAGACACCTTTTTTGTCATGCTAGTCCAAGGGAGAGTCTTGTGGGTCGCCTGTTTGCATGCGTTTATTTCCTATCAGTATAGTCCCAGTTCTTAGTACAGTCTTCCACTATTACATGATGCCGCTTTCAGCTCGACTGTCGGAATCAGTTTTTCTCGTTCTCTTAATATCTCGCGATGTGACACTTGAAATATTCACTGGTCGCATTTTTCGCACGATATATCGATGTGTTACAGGGTGGCTTGAATTTCTTGATGAACAGCGTTTTCATCATTTGGCCAATTTTTACATCCGCGAAAGCCATAGAATGGCCTTGCGCCGTCGTTAACAATTGTCACCATTTGCATGCAACGTCAATGATTATATCATTTGATCTTCTCTGTTTTCGTTATAATTTATATCTTTCATCTTTCAACATTCCAATGAAGATCTTTTTTATCATTTTGGGACCTCTGACTTTCTGTAAGCCATCAATGAATTGCTGCTATGAAACACCTACTGTCCGTGTTTAATTGATGACCCCTGCTGCAATGATTGCTATGATGTTTAATTGATGATTATACATTTGTCTTCCCATCCTCAGTTCCTTCCGCATTTTCTTTCTGTTGCACGAATTACGCCGGTGGGATTTTTTCAACTGATTTTTGCATCGATACAGCGTGCGCATCCTACTGTGCTGAACATTCCATTCCGTCATGGTGTATGGAAGACAACTACATCAAGCATGGGCGTTGTGTCCAAGTGCATGGACTCCCAGATCTGAAATGTCAGCACGTTGTCGGAATCCAACCCGAATGGACGTGAGATCTCCCTTAATAGTCTGTTATTACAGAAAAAGAATAGTTATTTTAGCGCTTACCACTTCCTTGATAATCCTTCCCTCTTGTTAGTCATTGGTGTCAAACAACTGCCTGTGAGCATGCGACAGGTGAGGAACCAGTTCAATTCTCTTTTAACCGCTGAGAGTAATTTTTTTTCTCTATAGAATCTTGCTTATCAAGTGGGGCCCCAAATTGTGACACCACGACAGTCCAATGGATTCTAACGTATTTTCATGCCCATTGCAAAGAAGCTGAAGGGGTCACCACCACCCCACCTCAAGTACGCGTTTTTTGAGAAACTCATTTGCATGGTCTCTCACCGCGCAGGCCCCATCATCGACACCTGGGGTAACAACGACGAGCACAATGGCAACGACGACTACAACGGCAATGACTACAACCGCAACGACAACTATAATGGCAACAACGACACCTCCATCAACGACAACCCCAAGCGGAGGTTCTGGTCAATGTTGGGCCCCAATCAATTGGTGAGTAATAGAACTCTAATCGACTATGAAATCCCACTCTATAGGTCAACGTCTACTTGTTCGGTCTGTCCGAATCCCACTGCTGGCCAATGTCCCCAATTCGGATGGACGGCTTGTTCTGCAACCCAACAATTGTGTGAAGGCTCAGCAGGAGGTACGTGCACATCCAATGACGGCTAGAGGGGTATTCAGTCGCTATACAAAACTCTCTTGTTGCCGCTGCTTGCGTGATGCCACGTTCGTCAGGTGGAACCGGGTGCAGCCAAACATGCCCAGAGAACACTCTAGGAAAGCAAAGGCCGACCTTCAAAGGGCCCAGTTGTTACAACAATCAGTATGGGAGCCGCTTCGGTCCGAATTGGATTCCAAGTGGAAGAACTCGATTTGAGCAATTGATTACGAGTCCAACAATCCTGTATAAGATGGTTCAAACCACAAACGATGATTTGCCGTGGCTAACGAAATCATGGAACCTGAAGGGGTGCGATGCAGCTGCTGCTGTTTACGAACTCGTTGTCTGTGCAATTGAAATTCTTGAGACAATGAACAAGAAGTTCGAAGGACTCGTTTCTGGAGCCCCCGGTTATTTTATTACGGATTTTGCAAACTCGGGGGATAGGCAGATCGACTTGCTTGAGCTGGCCGCATTTTTCGCTCATCAGATGAAGGAAACGGCGCGACTGCAAGTGTGGGAAGAAACACCTTCAACCGCTTATTCTGATTGCACTAACGTTGAGTGGCCATGCGGAAAGAGTCGATATTATCATGGTCGAGGTCCCGTTCAAATAAGTTGGAACTATAATTATGGTCCATTTTCGCAATGGTTTTATGGAGATAAAATGGTTCTTCTTGACGATCCAGATAAAATCGATCCGGAGGGTCCAATGGGATTCATTGCAAAGTTTTGGTTCTGGATGACTCCCCGAGATTTCACAAGCGGAGCTCCAATCGCTGGAAGTCTCCGAACACGCGATGCGATTGTTCATTGGACTGATGGGAAAATGAACGAGATGTATCGAGATGGAAAGGATTATGATCGGGTTGCCGGATTAGGATTGTCCACAAATGTCATCAATGGAGGGATTGAGTGTCCGTCAGGAGTAAGTTAATAGAAATGAATTCGGTGATGACGACTCCTGATGTGTGTAGAGCGACAGTCCATTGTGGCGCATTTCGTATTTCTTAACATCAGCGGCTCGCATCGGTGCAACTATTCCAGACATGAACAACGCAAACTGGTGCCAAACCGACAAATATTGCAACGGGCTATTTTCAGGATGTACAGCGTCTTCTAATGGAGCGACGTGCAATCCCAAAACCAATGCGTGCGGGCCGACGTACGTTGACGGCTGGCAATCTCAACTTTGCACCAAGAGATAACCAGTTCCATTTTCTATAACCAGTTTTTTCTAAATCTTCAAAAAAGATTAAGACTAAAAATTTAATAGAACGGTCTGCTCCTGCAATTCAAAACAGATTGTTGAATCTCAAATTCATGCCCCAAATTCATGTCCCAAATTCATGTCCCAAATTCATGTCCGAGTAATGGAATATAGATGAGAGTAATGAAGATATGTGAACCATCAATCTCTTCTTAAGATTTCAGCACGGACCACCAGCACAGCCTCTACTACCATCACAGCCTCTACTACCATCACAGCCTCTACTACCATCACAGCCTCTACTACCAGTGATTTAGCTTCTTACCTTCCCGCATTATCCGTCAGCTGATTGTAGTGCATATTGAAGTATTTGTTATAATGGCCTTTATTGTAGTCCGCACGCACAAGCTTCACGAGAGGACGAATTCCACGTCCAGTAAATCGAATAAACCGATTTCGCCATAAGCGCTTTGTTTTGTCTATTTCAACGAATTTCGGAACTCGCGTCTCGTAGTAGATTCTGGATGACAAAAGGAATTGACGATTGATCTATTGATACAATGAACATGATGAGATGAGGTTTCCCAAATTCATAATTTATAACCATATTCTAACTCTTCTGCCGTCCTAATAATCACAAGACCTTCCACTTACACGTGACGGCCAACCGCTGCATCAAACTTTCGGTATGAAAATCGAACGTCCTTCTTCAAAAGACTTTTATGACTCAGAATTGTCGTACCTGTCAGTGCTGCGCTTGTCAATTTAATGAACAAGCGAGTCAGGGTGGCACGTTTGCGACGAGCTAGCAACACATTACTAAGTCCTAAAAAAAACATGTGGATTAGTTGAGCTGTTCTGGCGCAATCCTGAATCCTTGCAGTTATCTGTCTCAAACTTCATCTCTGGACGACAATCCTAACAATCAAGAGACCCCAACCTTGGCAGCAAGATGAAAATCAACAACCATTTATGTATGTAAAGAAGTGAGGATCTAAAATTGTGAATTGTTGTTCTTCACAAAAAACAGACGTCTTTATCCAGAGAAGTTAAAAACGAAAAACTACCAACGGGCATCATTCATTTCCATTTCAATACAATTTGATGGCTGCTGTTGACGAGCGAGTGTTCGGACGCTCTGCCCATCACCAGATTCTCTCTCAGTTCTTGGGTCATCTGCTTCTTGATACAAACCAGTCTCATCTCGAAATTGTTGGATGGTCTCCTTCCAACCTGCTTCATCTCCCTTCGTGTTGCTCAATAGAAGCTGATCAAGGGTTTCAGGACCACGAGATGCTGCAATCATAGATAAGGACAAAATTGACCGCTCTGGGACTGCGCGCTGTAATTCTTCTAATCGTCGTTCAGATTCGTGTTCTTCAATCAAAATGCGAAGTTCATCTGGCGCGAAAATGACGACGCCAGATTGATTTTGCGATTCCACAAGGAAGCAATACAGAAGCGTCGCTGAAAACAAGACAATGGAGGCAAGAAGAACCACGCGTATGAAGTAATTGTCAGGATGGGTGGCCCTGTGCTGACTCCAGGCTATAAGGGTGAACTACTTACAGGAGAGCTGATCAAAACTGAATACGACGAGTTTTGTAATGACAGTGACGAGACCGAAAGTAGCTGCTGCTAAACCAAACGGGCTGTCAACAAACCTGTTTAATTTGAAAGAGGTGGTTAAGATTGAAAGTAGCGTATAATTCATAACATTAATAACTGATAATTAGCAGCAGTTAACATTGAACTCATCTTGGTGGTGGTGGTAGTTCATGGTACAGAAGACCATTTATCGTATCATTGATTGAGACTCACCAGTTGGACGAAGGATTATGGAAAATGGTAAAATGATTCGTTATATAGAGAACGAGGCCACCCATCGTTGAGGCAAGGCCAATGCTATTCAGCAGGGACAATGCTGAACTGACTCGACCCAGAATAATGACAGATGGGACTTGCTGGCGATTCAAGCCCCACGATCGTCGACATGAGGGAAAGAAATCATCTGAATGGATGACGCATTCGATCAACCCTCCAGTATTGAGGAAGCGCGCAGTATCCTCGAGCGATTGGAGGATCCCTTGCAGACAACTGTGCAAAGACAGACACAAGGACGGAGAAGTCGTCATTTGGGATTTCAAAACACTCAAACACGAACCTCAGAAAAATTACAAGATATTGGGACATGTTTCTTGTACCGAAAGCTTTAACACGCTGCCGACATGCCCATGCACCAAACTGTATCCATCGAAATGTTGATAAAATAAACGCTGATAACTGTAATGTCCCAAAATGATAACGTAGAGCCATCCAGAGACAACCCGCTCCTGTTAATCCACCATCGTCTCGTTTACCTTGAATGTCGGGCTGAACAAAAATTAAAGAATTAAACAGATGAACGATGAAATTCATTCGCGAAAGCATCTTTGCTATCTAATTGATTATTAACTTTGTTATCTAAATTATCATCTTTGTTTTAAATTATCATCTTTGTCATCTAAATTATCAACTTTGTTATCTAAATTATCAACTTTGTTATCTAAGCTCTTAATGCAACTTACTACAGTGAAATACCAAATTGCTGCAATAAAGGAAATCATGAATTGCACCAAATTGTGAATCACTTCAAGAAGCCATAGAACTGCCAAAGTCCACAAAAATAAACTCCAACGAAGTCCCAAATCAAACCGAAATTGCCGAAGAATTCCAAATCGATTTTCATCTTCCTCTTGCGTTGAGACTTTTCCATCTTCGGGATTTGCTAGAAGTCTCCGAAGATTGAATTGTTGAATCTCTGGATCGCTCGAATTCACAGAACTGAGCGTTTGAAGGATTTTGTCACCCGTCGTCTGTTGATGAAGCGCTGATAACGTTTCAACTGAGTAACTCTCATGATTGTAAATATAATAGTGATGGTT
>NW_026578670.1:0-26365 GCF_029603195.1 Condylostylus longicornis
AGGACCGGAGTGTAAAATGCGCAACAAATCATCGATTGTGAAACCCGCCCACTCATTTTGAACTCCATGGCAGATCAGCTTGCCTTCACCCGATCGATATTACCGCTTTGCGCTCCTCCTGTATCACTCGGGCGACGAGTTCCTTCTGAACGTCTTCTTCGGCCGCTTTTTCGATTTGCTTCTGCAGGATTAAAATATTCCGCACGTCTGGATGGGCCAATAGTGTGGAAAGATTCACTTTGTCTTTCTGCTGTTGTAAAGACAAGCGCTGACCCCATGCGTCAGCAGAAACGAGATCCATTCCTCCGAGCACCCTCCAAGTAACGATTACCACTAAACGGTTCCCAATTCTACAAACCAAGAAGCCTGTGGGCAAGAATTGAACTCATAGGACGTACTACTGTCCCCATTCTTTTTTTTCACCGCATATTTGTATTGAATGTAGGCCACACCATTTCCAACGAAGAGAAACAGAAGAGTTGGAGAATTCCACTCAGGGAAGTCGTCTGCAGTTGTTGTGAGCTCCATCGCCTTGCTAAGATCCCAATCACCCGAGCTTTGGATGGTCTCCTGCAACGACAAGTGAGTCCCCTGGCATGGTGAATCGACATTCGCACTGAAGCTTCAGTCGGCATGCAAATGGAAACATGGCGATCTTCGCAAAAAGCGAGATCAGACAGCTTTGATCAAATGGGACAGGAGCTGTTCGAACCCTGCGAACCCTGTGGGGCAAGACAAAATCCATTCATAACTAAAGCTTAAGCAAAACCACTGACCTGGCTTCTCCTCTGGGCCTACTTCCACATTCGCGTATCTATGCTCTGAATTTAGAAAGATTTGCTGCAAACATTTCACGCCATTGAGTGCCGGCGCTCTTTTTTACGTTGATTTTCTACCGGGCCTGATAAGGTTAAGCCGATGGAATCGATCAAAGAAAGAATAAATTTATTGAGGGACATAGTCGAGGATCAAGGTAGTCATGCATCCCCATGGTTTACACTAAGCAATTGCTGCAGAGATTGTCAGAAAATCCTTGAAAAAGACGAAACAGGAAGTAGAGAGCAAGCTTCTCAAGGCAAGGCGAAAGCACATTGAAGCACTGCGTCAAAAACTATCGGTTGAAACCAAACGGAACGATGCGAAGGGTAGAATCGAATCCATCGATCTGAATTGCCGACAATCCAGCTGTGAAGCTGAAATTCTTTCAATTCGTAAAATAGAAAACTTCTCCCCTTATCACTCTCAAAAGGATGACTTTCCAGGCGTTTCCTGCTTGAGGAGGGAAAATAGAGCCGTTGAGGACAAAAAAGAAACAACGAATGTGAGCGTTCTCACATTAACACAGTTGAAGGGATGACACTGCAGGACGTCACTATTGACCAATCTGCAAAGGTTGAACCGATTTCTATCCCGTCGAAAAAAGTGCGTGAGGCAGCTGAGCTGGGATGATTCGTCGATGTGTAGTCTTCTGGACATGCGGAAAAAAAACGATGCAAGGGAGGCTTATGAAGTTGAAAAAGTTGATTTGTGGTGAAGAATCTATCAGTAAGGAAAGCCGAGAGCCACACATCATTCTGTTCTCTTCAGTTTGTGAATTGCCGACAAAAGAAGATGTTGAATCGAACATCAAAGAGTGCAAGGTTGGAAGCAAAAGGATTCGATCAGGAAATTGAAGAACTCCAAGTGAAGAATGAATCTCTGAAGAGGCAGCAGCGCTCGAAAACAGAGGAGGGGTGAGATGATTCATTGGAAGATACGTCTTGCATTGATTTCTATTGGAAGTTCAAAACCTAGAGCGTCAAATTTTGGAGACAAAGGAGAACTTTCACCATCAACGTCAAGCAAAAATGAATGAAGTGTCTCGATGGGAAGAGCAAGAGAAAAAGGTATTTTGCGCTACGTGGGGATATCTGAAGGGTTTTGTCTTGTTTTAGATACAGCAGAAATTTCAAGTGCTTCTTGATTCTAGACCGCCTCGGAGACCAGGCTCACATCCGATGGATGTCGGGCCAGCACTCAAAAGACTCTCATTTGTCATCATTTCTGGGAAGCTCAGTAGGAGAGACGCCACAAGATGCAGAACGGTAGCCGATGCACCATGGAAAGGTCCACACCTTTTGGAGGATACTCGAGCGATCCAGTTCTCCCTTTCTCACCAAGCAAGGATTCCAAAAGCTTCAATGTTCTCGACCTCTACCAGCAACAAGTGAGTTTTTATTGGCCACAGATTTCACCCCTTGTTTGGTTCTTAGCGCAATGATGCAATAGATCGTTCCCGAATCAGAACACCAAGCACAACAACACGAAGCAAAAAGAGAAGGGTTATTCCGGTGACTCCCTCTAAGGAAAATTAATAGAACTTGCAAAATAGAGGTCAATAGTAATAATAGTTATGAATTTTCTGGGAGTCGGAATGAGGAGTTCGAAAATGTCGCAGCAATTTCTTCCGACAAAAATGATGAACAGCCACAACCACCTTCGTCAGAATTGAAAGATGATGATTCTTCGAACAAACGGGCCGCATTCAAAGTCAAATTTCCGAGAGATGATCTCTTCAAATCATTTTTTGGAAAGCGCCGAATGGTTTTGTTTTCTTCTGCTCTCATCGATGCGATTTTGTCAACATAAGTCGATGGTTTTGACCAACCATTAAGCTCTTGCTCTGATCCTAGAGTGTCAATGGTAGAAATTACGGCGCATACGTTTTCTTTTTGAAGCGTTGACATTACAATCTTGTGAGTTTCATCCAGAAGACTGTACGCCTGTTTCAAGCTGTCTTCGTTGGGCGATGCATCTTGGTCTGTGGGGGTCTATCGATTGCACCAATGAGTCAAATATTACAGCTCTAATGTCACGAAATGATAGCAAAAGCTTCTCCGTGGTTGCTTCCATTGTTGCTGCTTCATTCAGGAAGCCGAAAGACGTTGCATCAGCATGATTCGTCTTGGGGTCAAGACGTAGCAGTGGTGGGACAGCGTCTAGTGGAAGTGTCTCTGAAGTTTGGCTCTCCTCATTGTGACTGGAACCCGAATTTCTTTCTGGTGTTTCTTCTATTTTTTCTTTTCCCCGAACAAAGCGAGTCAGGAGGTTCGTCCCCTTTTCAATGCTTTTCATATCGGCTCGACAGGAGCCAATGGCGTGCTGAAAGAACGCTCCTCACTACTAAGCAGCAGACATAGAAGTTTACTTGGAGTGTCACAGTCGACAAATTCTTGATCAACTCCCTTTCTTTCTCCTTGACAGCATCCTCACGCTTTTTTATCTCATTCACAACTTGTTTTAGTTCCCATTCCATTTGAATGAGGTCTCTTATCCACCGACCAATACCTTCCGAGTCTATCCTTGGCCGAATATCACCGGGGGCATCAGAGGGTAGATTCCAGCCGTGACAAGGGTGGGACCTTATGTATCTGAAGCAATTTTCAATGGCTCCCCAGTCAGTACCTTGTTCCTGCAGAAGAGAGCACTAATATTGAAAGAAAAACTTCACATACAGGTCCCTTGTTTTCCAGGTTGCGTAAAAGCGTTTCTGCCCAATTCGCTGCTTCCGCCTCCATTTCAAAGCGTTAGGCCGAGCAAAAATGGCAAACAAAATAATTAAAAAATGCATCGCCGTGTTCAAAATATAATAAATCAGTGCCATTGCTCCAAGCTTTATATTGCTGTTAACATGTTACTGAAACTCGCAACTAGATCAAAAACTTGATCACTTAATTAAATGCGAACGGGAAAATCATCTTGGTTTGCGATTGGGAGTATGGTTTTTTCTGAAGGGCTTTCGCCTTCTTGCAGAGGATCATTCCCACCTTGGTCGGCTAACAGTTCGTCTTCATCGTCTTGCTGCAGATATCGCAAGGCTTTTTTGTACCGAAACACGCTGTAGAAGATCGCAAGCGGTAATGCGATGACAGCAACTGCCCAGAGAACTTCTATAAGAGCTCGAAGAAACTCATTGTCGCCCAGGTGAAGGAGAGCCAAGACGATGCTGAGAACTAAGCCACCAAATCCAAAACCAAGAACAACTAGGGCTGTGAAATGAAGGGCCTCAATGCTTTGCCTTTGAAGCTGAAAGAAAACGATTGCTGGAAGGAGAACTCCCAGAGCAATATCAACAAGTGCTCTTCGTATCGCTGAATAGTATACTATCCTCAACACTCCACCAGTGACTAGTAGAACGCCTAAGCCGAGCACGAAAATTCTGATGAAGTTCCGATAGCGACGAAGAGTTCTTTGTTTGACTTTTTCTTTAGGAGTGATGGGCTCCATTGCGAAGAGTTAAGCATGCATACAAGAAATAACTGGTTAACAATTCTTGTATGTGCAAACAAAATTATTATAAGACAAACACACAATCTCATTCCGTGTAAAATATTGAATTTAAGCCTTCCAAAAATCGAGGACACTCTTCTTAACAGCACTACGCGGCGTCGGCACTGCCAATATGTTGCCTTCTCTTCTCAATTCGACTACACGACGAACTTCTTGTGTCGGGACCCCCATACGGAAACGCCGTCCAAGGCATACACGTGACGTACATGGGATCAGGTGTTGTAGGTTTGTACACCGAGTTCTAAGGATAATATGTCACCTGTGAGTTTATTTGATCAACACTTACGGGAACGGGAACCGTCACGGTTACATTCTCATCTTGTGTGTCTGTCGTGATCAGGATCAATTCAAAGAGGTGAATATTCAAACCTACAATTGTATCCAGGATACCCTTCAGCTTGATAGACAGCCCCTAAACTGGTGACGGGCAGAATTCCCAAGAAATAGCTTCGAGGCCAGCCAGGAAAAACTGTTTGAAAATCCACATCATGCTGCGACTCTGCCGTTTTGGGCTCTGAAGGCTTTTTTGATTTCAAAGCAGACTTGGGAGCATCAGTCATTGCTGCAATTCAAGTTGTCACAATTCCTCAAGGGATGAAAAGGCCTCAGGGGCTCCACAAATGTGTGGGTGTTAATTTTCCTGCATGCAATCATCAGATGAATATTTGGCGGCAAATTTGCAACTCAGTTTTAAAACAAAATTCACTTGATAACACACCCCTGCACACGAATTGATGAAGTTTTGCATATTAGCCGCCTCAGCGGTTGTATGGTTGTTCAATTCAAAATTAGTTGACGCACTCTCCCTACGGAGACAACCAGGGATAATTGGGCATCCATGTTGCCCTCACATAAGGCATTGTTGCCCAGCAGCGATGGGTGCGCAAGTTCATGCTCAGCAGTGAGAAATTGAACTTGACTCATTTTATTTTCAAGTTGAGCTTGCAGACCAGAGATTGAAACTGTGATCCACACGGAAATGGAGGAGGCGGTGGGAAAGTCAAAAGATATTGTTTCCGTTCTTTACAGTAGTTTCAGAAAACTGCAAATGAAGAGGAAATCGTGGCTCAATCGGAAGTAGAAGGTAAAACAGAACAGACGATAGGGCAAACAGTCTTGCGGTCTTATCATAGCTGCGCATGAAGAAGATACAGCGGTTCGTCGTCATGTGAAGCCTTGAGCCAGACGCTGAACTCACAGGTGACGAAAGTAGTCGAAGGCGGACAGGCGGGAGCGGTAATGCTGCACCAAATTGGAGGAGGCTGGATTCACTTCTTCTTTCGTTTGTTAAATTCAGAAGGGTGCTGGAACGGAGGTAGCATTGTCACAGATCGGATCTCCAGAAAAAGGTGTCGTCAGGAAATAGAGCAAGAAAGAGAGGAGGAACTGGTATGTTCCTACGTAATAGATTGCAATCATTTCCCCTTTTAGATAACAGAAAAACAGGCAGTGAAAGAAAAGAACGGTAACATTGAACAAACTTCCTCCTAGATATCGCTACGAAATTGTTTAGACTTGGTTGAAGAAGATGTGCAAGACCAACTGGACGCCGATGGTACGCTGCAGATACGGAAAAACGATGCCAACAGTTCCTGCAGAGGAAAAGACTGAGGACAAGAAACTAGAGAAGCCCGTCAAGGTGGAGGATAAAGGTGACACTCCACCAAATCCGTGAAACCATTGGCATCTTTGACAAACAGATGTGGAGTCTGCAATAAAAAACGCAGCAGACGGTCTGTTTCTATTTTCTTTTTTATTTGACTTGCTTGTGATTCGCAGTCATGAAAGAAACAGAGGGTTCCAAGAAAAAAGAGGCTGGAAAATCCGCTGAAGACGAAGAGATAGATGAGGTATCTGCGAAAATGCGGACGATAAGATTCGGAGGAAATTTCAGGTTGTTGAAACTGTCGTCCCCCCCAAAAGAAATGAAAAAGGAAGAACCAAAGCCTGAATCAGAGAAGGTGCCCAAGAACGTGTTGGAATGTCGTGAAGCAGCGGAAGACGCCAAAGAACTGGAGGAAACAGCTGAAAAGCTAGAGGAGGTGGGTTGAATGTTGCGTGTTGAATTGAATGCTGCGTGTTGCATCGACTGTGATGCGCCTTAGGTCACGTCAAAGGTACAGAGAGAAGAAACCAAAAAAAGGATTAAAGGGGAGATAGACGAAGCAGAGAAAGTATGCAAAACTTCGTTGTCTTCACAAACTGAGGCTTCTGTCAGGACGTCAAAAAAACTCACTGAAGAAAAGCATTGATTGACATATTGCTGGTTTTTGGATGGTCAACAAATTAGCTTTAGAGAAGCCCACAGCAGTCAGATTTGCTACAATCCGCCACTATCTATGGTTTGTGCATGCAGAACATGCATTTGTGATTGTACCTTCACACAAGATGGAGAATAGATCTAATTTGATTGATGGTAAAATAATATCAGAGTGTGGTGTTGGATGAAGTCAAACATCGAGTAGATTTGTTGGTCGATCCATCATTTAAAAAATTGCTTAATAGAGATGATTATGAAAAACGAAAGATCATCAAAATCTCTTGATGTTTCTTTTGAGGAAACGAAGTCCTTTGATCCTCCACATTTAGCGGTCGTAATTGTTGGTGATCGCAAGGACTCATTAGCCTATGTGAAGAAGAAAGTGGAAACTTGCCAAAAACTGGAATTAAGTCCTCAGTACACCGGCTACCGTCAACAACGATGTCTGAAGAGCTCCAAGAACTGATTGCTCAGTTAAACAAATCTGATGAAGTCGATGGAATTTTGGTGCAAGTGAGAAAATGCTTGATAGAATGATAGATCCAGTGTGATCCATTTTGTCAGTTACCCCTTCCTGCTCACATTAACGGACACTCTATTATTTATTCTATCGGTGAGAAATTATGAAAAGTAGAATGATGCCGATTTTCTTTCTTTCTAGACCATTCGAAGGATGTTGATGGGCTTCATCCTCACAATATGGGGTGCCTGGCGTCTTCAGACCCTCTTTGCGAACAAAGCCAGGCGCAATCAAGTGAGAAGCAACAAATCCAAATGGAAATGATCAATGAGATAGAACGCTTGGGAAAGATGGAATCGCATCATTTTTTCTCTCCTTGCACGGCAAAGGGGGTCGTTGAACTGCTTCTTCGCAGTGGAGTAACGATTGCCGGCTCGAACGTCACTGTGGTGGGACGCTCTCTGCTCGTTGGTCTTCCTGTTTCTCTGCTTTTTACAAAAACATCACGCAACCGTCACGATGTGTCACTCAAAGACTGAAAATCTTCGAGCGAAGTGCCTGGAAGCTGACATTCTGATCGCCGCAATTGGTCGTCCAAATTATATATCAAAAGCGATTGGGGTGAAGCAGGGCGCTGTTATAATTGATGTCGGGATCAACGCAGTTGAAGATCTCAACTCGAAAAAGGGTTATCGGTTGTGCGGCGATGTTGATTTTGAACATGTCAAGCACAAATGTTCGAAAATAACCTCCGGTCCCCGGGTAAGGAGAGGACTGCTGGTTCTCGACGCCCTATGTCCTTTCCGTAGGAGGTGTCGGCCCAATGACTGTTGCAATTCTCATGCGAAATACCTTAGAAGCCAAACTTCAGCACCTAGGAGCCAAGTACTATCAAGCATAGGTTTCATTTTGTTCTATACTTCTTTGAGTTGACAAAATATGAAAACCTAAGAAAACTCAGAAATGCTTCAATATGGGAATCTCTCTCCGCTCAAACCCATTGCGGTTCATTTTTACATTTTTTAGACGTCTGTGTTGGTTGATTTCCCTGAAGTTTGCCTTCTTCTCATGTCCTTTCGCTAACCGCTGCCTAACAGAGTATAAAGCATTTGCAACACGACCAGCTGATCCACTCACTTCAACATCCCGTGCTTCTTTTTTTTCGGGCTGCTTCAATTTTCAGCTGCATGACCTCCTATATCGAACACAAGACATCGTTGGGCAGTTACCTTCTCTTCTTTTTCAGCTTGTTTAACTTTGGCTTTTTCTATCGACAGTGTTGCGGTCAAATCAGGACAGCGACATTTTGGATCACCTCGAGATTCCTTTTCTTTAAGTTCTTGGAAGAAATCAGACACGTAAGCGCCAGATTTGTGTTGCTAAGCGACTACCTACCTTGGTCTTCCGGTCTTCCGATTTCAGGTCATCCACCTCCTCTAGAAGAAGTCGAGTGCTATAAAAAACCATCTAGAAGTGTTCAGTCACCTTGTAATGTTGCTAATCTCTCAGCTTCCTGATTGCACCAAAAGTAACAATCCGTTTAGGTGAACTTTCTAACATTTTCTTCCAGTTCTTTTTTTTTCTTTTTTTCCATTTTCAATTGGTGTTCTTCTGAATGGCTGAATATACAACAGACCTTAACCCGAGTGTCTCACTTTTTTCTTCGAGCTTCTTTCGTCTAGCTTTCATCCTCTCTAGGTTCAACTCTTCTGTACAGTATATCGGGTAGATTCCCACAGAACTCGTTGACTTCTCACCATCATGTTTCCACTGGTTAGCATATTCGACTTCCAGATTGCGCTCATGGGCTTCTTGATTCTAGAACCATTTTCCGATAAAGGCCGCGGTCATTTGATGAGGATCTACCCGCATCGCTGCAGCTTGGGCAGCTTTGATCACAGTCGATTCCCCTTGCCTTTCGGCGTTTGACGTGACAGCTTCCTCAAGAGCTCCAGCCATTTTCGTCTCTGCCCTATCAGAATCCAGGTACTGCCGCAAGAAGTCAGAAGGACGATTACCCTGCTGCTACTGGTGCAGCCGCCTTTTTCTCCGCGCCCTTAGGCATTCGGTAGGGAATTACAGCTTTGTCTGAGCGGCCAATCTGGACAGGGTTTCATCTTGCGTGTTTTCACCTGCAATGATAACATCTGGAGATTTGTGGGGCTCCTTTGAATTGACAAGAAGGAAGGATGTGAGAAGTAGAACAAACAGCATTACAGTAACTGTGAACCCTACAACTCTAGCCGGGATATAAGGTATTACTGTTTGGTTTTACAAATAAAAAAATAGCTACTACACTGGACAAAGCAGTTCGAATTTGAATAGACGTGCACGCAAAAAATTAGCCAGAATTCTAAAGCTTGTTTCTTATTTTGAGCTTTCTCTTCTTCGCTTTTCTATTTTACTTTTCAATAAATTGAAATTGAACAATGTCAAGCTCCAAATCAGGAAGTTTCCCACTCGGCGCTACATAATTACCTGAGTCGCCTTGACAGGCGTTACGATCCAATTGTTGTGCAATCGACTGACGAGTTCCAAGAAATGGTCTGTGTAAGTGGCTTACAATGTCTAACGGAAGCCTTTGATCGATACGTGTGCAGGACATCGCAGCCCAAAAATCAATCTGTATGAAGACGCTAATACTCCCTCGTGGAGTTAGCCTCTCAGACCCTCGATTACGTCGAGCGAAACTTGGTTCAGCTCGCGTTTATGACTTGGCAAGGGGTGAATACTTCATAACACCGGATCATCCGTGGATAGCTGATATTAGTGGGGCCTTGGTGCCGCCAGCAGATGGGCCAAGAGCAGGCGAAGAGACTCGTTATCAAGTGAGCAAATGCCGGAAACCTCTTGAGTCTTTTCCCTCGCTCAGGTTCTAGATGCATCGCGTCTCGGCGAAGCTGGAAAACCAGGAGCAGAAGCGGGTGACCCTCAGCTGTACGCCCCACGGCCAAAGGAGTTCTAAACAAATCGCTGAAACCTCAAAAAAGCCGTTTGCTCAAGAAATTCCTAACGTCTTTTTCTCTCCATTTATAAGATGAGGTTGCTTGTCGGGCCAAGTTTTTCACATGTTGAAAACTTCAGCAACAAAAAACATTCATCAAGAATAAATCGCGCGAGCGATCTGCAGACTTATTGCGAATTCAGCCGATCATATTGTTTGGTGCTCAGACACCCACGAAATTGTAAACAAAGTTTCCTTTTCTTTTTGATTTTTGTTCTCAATGGAGTTTAAATTAAGTTTTGCTTTTTGCTTTTTTTATGCAGCAGCTGTCGTTAATGCAGCATCTCGATTCAAATGGACGCAATGCGGGAACACTTCCTACCTCAAAGTCACGGTGGGTTCTTACAAAAACAAGCTCAATTTCCTCAGACTGACTTCTTCGTTTTGAAATAGAATATCACAATGACGCCAAATCCCGCAATACCTGGAAGACCCCTTGAAAATGTTATTGAAGGAGAAGTCTGTCAAGAACTCGATACTGGCGCTAAAATTCAAGTCTCATTTCCGCTTTACAGTTTCAGCGCAAGTAAACAATTGTGCCACATCATAGACCTTGGTTTTGTGCAGACTATTGTAACCCTAGTCAGGGTAGGCCTTGCCCGGTGAAAAAGGGTCCAATCAAATCACCTTTTTCGTTCACTATTCCTGCGGCAGCTTCAATTTTTGCGGTAAACCACAAAGAAAAGTGTCCTTTGTCTCATTTTCTCTCAGGGACAAACCGTTAACGGTCAAATTAAGCTTGTTGACTCGAACGGCGTTGAACGCTTATGTTTAAGGCTCACTGTTCCAATTCAAGGGCGCCGTCGTGAGAATGTTAACTGGATTGAGGAGATGGATGCACTTGAATCACTATTTTCTGCAACGCCAAACATCCAACTCCGTTCCCCTGTCGACTTATTCGAGTTGGCTGACTGGGCGATTGACAATAAGCACGCAGATGAATTCCAGCCCAAGTTTCTCGAGCGAGTCATTGATATTGTTGAACCTCAGGGTTCTTCTTCCTTATTTAACGTTTTCAAGTTCGACTTTTAGTTCGCTCCTCTTTTTTGTCTAAGAACTGGAGAAATCAAAATAATAAAATCAAAACAGAAGAAAGCCTGTGAAAGTAGAAATAAAGTTCCCAGTAGCCTTGTATTGCAGAACTTGCAAGTGGCGCGTAAACCGTCATTGTTGCGGTTAACGATAGGCTCCTTGTCGGACATTGAGCATCACAGCGCTGCGACATCGCAACGCCGAAATTCAGAGGCAAGCTGAGACTGCGTGGTGAGAGAACACCGTCCTTACTCCGGCTGAAAATACCACAGCAATATCCAGGGGTGTTTAGAGATCCGCTGGAAGTTTTTTTGAGCAGTGCAGCAACAATTCTTGCTTAGAGATCGAAAAATCATTCTTCATTAAGTTTTCACTAAAAATCAGAACAAATAGGTTCATTAAGATTGGCAGGAGACGGCCACAACCGAGCGGTTTCTATTGGAAGTTCGTCGCAAATCAGACACATCCTGCTGTTATTGTTATCAGTCCATGTTTCGAACAAACACTTTGGACACCGAATTCCATAACATTTTTTGCAAAATCCATGGTCCAACGAACGCTCATCCTCTGGGATATAAGCGCTACAGAATGAGCACAGGCATGTTTCTTCACACACGACGCACATCCATCCTTCTTCCTCCATCAACTTTGCGTTACACTCGCGGCATCTCCAACAAACCGAACAGAATCCATTCACCAGCTCTCCCGGACAATCGCATGCCTCACAGATCTCCAATTCGTTCTCTGGCGAAGCGTCAGGTAATTCTTCGCTGTCTTCATTTGCATCGCTCGCATATAAGAACGGCAATATATTTAACTGAAACAGTCCCGATGGAAGGTAATAGGGGAATCCGACTGCCTCCATAGAAGCGATTTCATGAACTTCAAAATAATTGGAATCCTGAATGATATGAAAATGATTGCGCTTCAATTCAGGGGGACTACTGACCTCCAAAATATCGGTAATCAAACTGGAGAAGCTCCATTCCCTTGTGAGGATTTTCTGCATTGCTTTTAAGAGAATTCGCCTGGAGTGTCTGGAATTAAAGCTCAATTTATACTCCCATGAAAGAAGAACATAGAGAAGTTTGGTTGCCTCTGGATGATCAACTTTGAGTCGAGTGACATGCGCATTATCGATGAGACGGCTAAGAATGTCTCTCGCAAGGCCCTACAGCAAGAAAAATAAGAAGAAATAATAATATTGCTGTAAACTCACGTGATGCGACCGAGCTATAAACGGTGGAAAAAAGTAGGCAAGAAATTCATTTTGCGCTTTTGATTTATTTGATTCTGAAAATAATGAATTAATTGAATCTTCAACCTTCATTCGCCTCTTTGGTTCTTCCATCAATCCAATAGCCAAAAGCTTCCACTCATGAAATTTAAAATTTTCAATGGATTTTGATGCGCCAGTTGAATAGAACAGATCTGCTGTTTGATTCTTCCAGTCAAAAACCTGAAGAACTTCTCTTCCTAACAAATCCTCCAAATTCAAACCAACGCTGAATTCTCTCAAAATCAGTGACTGCTCTTCACGCATGAATCGAAGAACAATCCACTCCTTCTTTTCCGTTAGAAGAACCACGGACGTTCTTTGAAACACTGTTGCAACTCGGTGATCAAAAACTTTGGGACAAAGGCGCTCCAGACAATCGCAAAGCTTCTCCTTCGCATCTTCACGGCGAGGGGTGGAGCTTCTGAACCAGGAATCAAACAAGCGAATCAAATTAAATGACCGAAATTCTGCTTCCAATAAACTCCGAAAAACTCCCCCAAATCGAGCACCCAAAGCACAGAGAAACTTGATTCTGTCAGATGTGTTAATTCCACTGGAGCTCAACAATCGAGTCACAGCAGCGCGAAACTCAGATGTGTAGCCCCTAAAATGCAGAATAGTTGATAGACCACTAAAGAATGCAAAGCTCAAACCCACCTGTCGAGAGATAAAATCAATATATCAATGTCGTAACTTGGTTGCGCCATTAAGTATTGAAGAATAGGAATCGGAGGTCCCTCCATCAAAATTTCAAGGAATTTTTTAGGAATTGTTAATCTGCTTTCTGGAAGTTCTGATAAACTCGCTGTTGATCTGGATTCAGATAGATTTCCCGCCGTTCCAAATTTCGCGCCATCCAAACAGCATTTCCAAAATCCCCGACCGCGAACAGAAGAAGCTTCACTCTCTCCAGGACTTCTCTTGATTCGCTTCCCCATCGCTAGTGAAGTCAGAATCCTTTGAGTGTGGCCGGAAGAGAGGTTGTGCTTTTGTTGCCAGGAGAGGACGCCAACAGAAAGTTGATCTGGAACTAGCAATTCGAGCAATGCGGGCTGCGAACAAGAATGAAAAGGAGACAAATAAAGTGCCAACTCACCATTCCATTATTGCAGAGAAGCGGAGAAAGAAAAAAATCGCAAAAGAAACTCATTGCGAAGTCGAAAGTGTGCTGGTCAAAGGTCCGCTGATATACCTCGATAAGACGATGAAGCCATTCCATTGAGGAGCATTCAGAATTCAGTAATGTAGAGTTGTTAGTAGAATTTGAATTTCTCTTCAGGAAGTATTGGTGGCACACGCCGAGACCCAAGAGAACAAAGCAGGGCGCCAGGGAGAAGATCGAGTGAGTTGTTTTCATGAAGATTGCCGTCGCAGTGATGCCGCCTCTTGAAAGATAAATGAATCCATCCTCCGGTGTTTCTTCAAAAAGAGCGAGAGAACGACGCCAAAGAACATCACTCGACGGTCGTTCCAATGATAAAATTTCGCAAACATGACCCATCAACGATCTTCTACAAAGATCATTCCAGAATCGGGATTGCAAAGGTGCCTCATTAACGAAGTAAATCAACCCGGATAGGAAAGGAAGTACCGAACATTTCGATTTGTGGATAATTTTGGAAAGAACGCGAGTTGCTTCGTCGAGTGACGACCTGAGGGAATATTTTTGTCAAAGGAAAACAAACAAATTTCCGTACGTTCGATTCCATTCTTGAAGATCAGAAGTCGCTCCGATGTAAAATATTTCATCGATTAAAAATTGTCGGTGATTCATTTTGTATTCAGAAGCTGAGCACCACACATCGCAACATCTCAAGATGGTCTCAAAACAGCGAGATTTTTCTGTTGTGTCGCTAACGGAAACACTCGATACCAGCAATTTCAATTCAGCCACCAAAGCACTGGCTCCGTTGTATCTGCAATGGAAACCTTGAAATCTGAGTCCTCATTGAACTCATTACCTCAATTCTTTGTAAATGTATTCAGGAAATCCATTGAAATAGCTGCACCATTGATCAATTGGTCTCCAATCTTCTCCAGGCAAACGATCGTCGTCCTCAATACGCATGAAAATCTCTTCTAAACACATGAACGGTTGGGAACTCCAAGAGGATTCCGGGTCTGTGAGGCTCGAAAAGAGCTCTCGGAATTTTTGAGGAATCACTCTTGCTTCTGCCAAAGCAACGGCGCGCTCCACATAATTTTGGCCAATCTCCATCGCTATTCGGCCGTTTTGGTTAATTTTCTCGCGGACGGACCATGAGACACGTCCCGTGCATGCCGCCTGCTGCTCATTGGTGTCCCAATGAGCAATTGAGTAACAAGCAAAATTGTTAAATAGGGGATGGAATTGATAGTTTCAATAACGACAAAACATTCTAAACAGCATCTACGGCTCTTTTGGTTTTGGTTCCAATTGGGCCGACGTGTCTAGAGTAGTGCCAGCGGTATCCACTGACATTGCTTTCGTTCCGACACTTTTTTCGGAAGGGGAGTGATCGTATTGTGCGAATGTCTCCGGGTGCTCACGTTGATGCAGCTGACAATAGCCGCAATTAAGCTCAGGGAAGTAGCGATTTGGATAAATCTGCAATTGAAGCGTCATTCCATCATTCGGTTTCTAACTCACCGCATAGTGCGCATGGGCTTGAGCGCTTCCCCAGCATGGCGGTAACAGTCTCCCATCCCACATCACATTCAAAGGGTGTCTCCTCGGGCCAGTTCGGAAATGATCCAACTGGCATGGTGTATTTTCGCTCAGAGACGACAATCCCGTTTGAGAGCCGCGAATCGCTCAGCTGAACTCCTGGTGGAAGGATGATCGTTTTTGTGAGAGTAGAACGATTCTTGAGAAGTTCCTGAAAGAGAATACTGATGAGCGACGATAAGCAAATCTAGAAAACAGGCAATCTAATCCAAGTACCTTCATTTGTTTTTCCCAATCTAAGTGTGCTTGTGTTACGAATTGCTGAGGTTGAGCCTTTTCTATTGTTAAGCTTCCTGGTTGATTCCCCATTTGTTTGTGAATTATTTTGATGAAGCCAAAGAAATTCTTGATCAAAGAAGAAGTTCAAGGAGAAGAGAAATGGCTAGCGGCTTTCTTTCACTGTTAATTCCTTCTCGCATGCTGCCGACGTGCGGCGCCGCCTTAATTAAATGCAGGCAAACGACGTGAAACGGATGGGAATAACGTGGTGTGTAGAGGGTTTGTTTGGTAGAAGCAGAAGATCGCAAAAATCACTCCAAATGTCTTGATTGGGGGGGGTTGGCTAGTTGACTCCCTCGTGCGTCCGTGACCTCTTGTTCCAAACGCCTCCCTTCCTTCCACGCTCGCTTGTCGTCGGCGGCTCGTTCGTCGCGCTTGTGTATCCCGAATCGATGAGCTTGGTGGTCCATACCACCCAGGAGACGCCATGGCCAACACGTCCACATTAGCCGCTTCCACGTCGAACCATGGTTGAGAGTATTTCTCCATTCTTCTCCTTAAAATCTGCGTTTATGGAGCATTAAGGAATAAATCTGTATCTGAAATTCACTTGATGGAGGATCTCCATAATGATGGTGTAGACGATGAAGCAAATCGACGCAATAGTCAAATATTTCCACACATTTCTTGTTATTGGTGGGACTGAGAAAAAGAGAAAAGAGAGTTTGCGTTTTCAGCAAGACGCTTACCGGCGTGCACAGTCTCAACAGTTCCAACTATTTCCTCAGCTCCTTGCATCGCTCCAGCAACAGCACCACCAAGAGCTTCCAGAGGGGCCTTTAGGGCTTCTTCCACTGTTTCTTTAGGGACCTTCGTTTTCACCATCTGAGAAAAACAGTGAACTTCTACACCAAATCCCATAACGTACTTCTCCATTAACGAGCTGTTCAACTTCCACCATTTCAGTTTTCACTTGCTTTTTGACAGGAATCTTTTTCTTTATCACTTTTCCGTCTTCAATTACTTCGACTTCTTCCAGCTCTTCCACTTCTTCAATTTCTTCTTCTGCAGGTGGCAATTTGAGCGGTTTGGGCCTTTCTGGAAACTTTTCCATCAGTATGCTTATCAACGCAGTCGCAGCATCGGCTAAGGATACTTCTGCTCTATGCTCAGTAGTTGCGTTATTAGAGGATGTTTGATGGAAAGATGGTGGAGACTGCGGCTTAATGGTCGTGCATGTCTCTGAAAGAACAAACACATACAATAATACGCCAAGATTTGAATACCATTAATGGCTAGCTTTCTTCCCAAGGTCGCATGAATCAGGTTGTAGTCTCTCTCAGGTATCAGCGGCTGAAAAGAATCCGCGGCATAGAGTTGCCTGCAATACCGAACGACTCACCTCTCTAGCTCGATCGCACCTGAGGCGGATTGATTGAGGTCGAGTGGCTTGCCCCGATACTCACCTTAGCGTTAATAGCGGAGGACAAGCCTCGGTTGATAGGAAAGCAGCCAAATGAGCGCCGCAGTGTCGTTCGCTGCTGGTGCTATTCGATGCCTTCTCGAGAACTCTATGGCACTCATGTGTGTTTTGAGAAACTAAAGGGACTGAACGTTACCGTTCTG
Source organism: Condylostylus longicornis (assembly GCF_029603195.1). Taxonomy (NCBI): domain Eukaryota; kingdom Metazoa; phylum Arthropoda; class Insecta; order Diptera; family Dolichopodidae; genus Condylostylus; species Condylostylus longicornis. The sequence continues at coordinate 16,917 of NW_026578670.1, forward strand.
TAAGCTCTTCAGCAAAGTCGGTTTCTGGGATCGTCAATCCGTCAGAACCGAGTTTGAAGGATCCAAAAACAATCTGACAAGGCGAACGTTTCGAGCGACGAGAAACTTTGAATACCGAAAGATGGATCGCCGGAGTGGTACCATCAAGGCAGTCGTTGTATCTGAAATAACTCACGCTTTAAAGATTTACATTGTATTCTCAATACCTCGTAGCCTCGAGGGTTCTTATCTGATCCGCAACTTTCGCTTGTGTATCAGAATCTAGCAGTCGTTCTGGGTCGCAAATCTACAATCGCAACAATGTTGACGAATCACATGAAGACATACCGAGTATCGAGTTGTCCTCATTTCTAGTCCGCACAGAGAAGCCCCATCAGATTCTCGTGGGTCAGGTAACTTTCTGTAGAAGTCTTCCCAGAGGCTTCCGCCACCAAATTTAAAGATTGAAGACCAAATAATAAGGGGGAGGACCAGCTGGGGAACCATCACTGGTTTTCATACGACATAGCTTGATAGTGGCACTAAAATTCTCATATTCTCATATTGAGCCCTTCCAACTTATTGTTTCCTTTGTGCAGACTTTTCTCATTTTTCTTTGGCGTTGAAGCTGGAAAAATAAACACAACTGATTGGAAAAAAATTCACAGGCTTAGAGGTGTGAGTTGCTGAGCTCAATCCCTGTTACCGCATGATACACGATACAACTCGAAAACGGATTGCAGCGATCCTGGTGCTGAGTAGGTTGAGCGAAAAAACCAGCGCTATTCTACACAAGAACAAAGTGCAGACGATGGGAGAAGGGGTTTAGTTGTCAACATATTCTTCAGAACGGCCACTTTCCCTTCTTCGTCGCGTGAATGTTCTTTTGCGTGCAGCGAACCATTCCTCGTTGTAAGCATTCCTTTTCGTTGCTCTTACATGACCCAGCAAATCCAGCTCTTTTGTATCGCGCCAGGCCTTATGCATACAGTGACGGAGCTTTTCGAGTTTTTCCTGACGCACAAGAACGTAAATCATCTCTGCTGACACTCCTTACTTTCATCACTGCGATGTCTTGTATTTCCCTCAGTGTTGTCTCTTCCAACAATAAACGTTCATGGAAAAACCACCGGCGCTCAAGATTCAACTTTTCCTTTTCACCTAACGCCGCCTACAAGAGCACATGGAATAAATCTGTAGCGCTGTGGAAGTCTTACTAGATGCCTTCTTCTATTTCTCTCGACTTCAGTTTTCAGCAATCCAATTCGTCCTCGCGTTTCACCGATTTCTTTCTGAATTGCTTTTTGTTGCTTCATCACGTCACTTCTTGCTCTTCTCAACGACATGCATTCAACCGAGTTGAGATTGCGGCGTGCTGTCTCTGAACAAACCAATTGGAGCGGCGAAAATTGGTCGTTAGCTAACCTTCTTGAAGAACAGCTTCCAGTTCTTCCGTTTTTTGCTAATGCAGCATGTATGTTTGTTTCAATGCCTTCAAAATTTCCAGTATCTCTTGCAAGTTCATCTTGTAACTTCATCACTTCTCTCTCTAAACGACGACATTGATCAGCATAGCGAACGACTTCCGCTTTATACTTCCGGATCTTTCCAGTCCATTCTTGGACGTCAAATTTCGTGTAAGGCATACAAGCGAGATCATGGTAGAGGGGTGGACTGTCCTTCCATATTTCATACCCATTTGCAGTGATGTCATCTATAGGTGGCACCAAGCGCCCTTCAGCGAGAATTGCCTTGGCGTCCTCCAATCCAACTTCTACCACCCTTTCTCCTTCTTGTTCCATCAGAGCTCCTTCTCTACTTCAACTGAACAAATTATAAACGATCTCAAAAAAAAAAACCCACGCGATAAAAAAAATCCAGCACCTAATTTACAGACGCCGTGCCTGTCGGGCATGCGTGGGGATAAATATAGAAGCACCGGCACATTAGAACACAATGAAAGTTCTCATCTTGCTATCATGGCGGCGCAATGTTTACTATTAGAGTTCTGTGTCTAATTGTGATTTTAATTGTTCAGCAAGCATGGTGTGTTGTACGCGCGTAGTTGGTAAAGTAATGAGCTAATTAAGAACTGCTCGTATCTTTTACGACTCTCTTGCTTCTCCTGTATTACTGTCATGGACGATTAAACGTTTTGATGAAGTCAAAGAAAGTAAAGATTAATTGATTTCACCATCTTGCCGCGTCCCTCGTGAATATTATCAATGACGGTATTGGGATTTCAGTCCTCAGAATTTTCATCGCTAAAATTCTAAAGTGATGAATCGAAAATAAATAAAGACTGAAGACGTTAACGTCAGAAAACAACCGAAAGGAAGATTTTGGATGAAACCAGTTGTCAATTATTCCACATTCCATTGAAATTTGAAACAATCTGGCGGAAGTGACGGGCTGCCTCATTGGGGCGTTTCCTCGCTGGGGTAAGAAGCTGAACGCGTCAAAAGCGTTTCAAACGAAAGGATGATGATGTAACGTATAAAACTTTGAATTGGTCAACTGCATGATGATCGCGGTCTCTGATAGAACTGGCACCTCAAATTTGGCTTTCTCTTGAAGATATGAATGTTACTGCAGGCAGATCGGTTCAAGATAGTCACTCTCCAGCTGAAGAGCTTATCGGAAATACGTTTTCAACGGGCTTCACACTCTAATTCCCTGAGCAGTAGGAATAGAGCTTCTTTGAAACACTAAACTATTAGATAAGATTTTAATTGAAACAGTGTTGCACACTATTGATTTTGACTTCGATGCACGAGCAGATCTGCATGCGTGGCGGAGTCCACATTTTATACTTCATCTTAACCAATAAGCATGGCGTATGCAACTGGCTATTATCCGTCCGGTTCATCCCAGTATCCAAGTATTGGGCACGGGGAGCAATGGCCAGTAGAGATGCAGTTCCCAATGCCTTCTTATCCCAATGTCGACAACCCTCCGTCTTATTTCCCCAATTCGCCCGTCTATGGCGCTTCTTTTTCACAGACATCCATTGCGGATCGTTTCTCTCAACCTTTGCCGTCTTGCAGTATGCCGCCGTCCCCTCCACCCTACGACGCTTCACCACCCGATCTATCGCACATTACATTCGGAGATCCTGCTCCAATGTTTAAAATGCCGATGAAATTTAAGGCAGTGAGGCACAATTTTAGCCGTCAAGACTGGCTCAGCGCTCCAGATGAAAGCACACCAGTGTCAAAATGGGCCAGTCCCAGACGGCGCACGGGTTGCGGGTCAGCGGTGGGATGGAGCGTGGCCAGCGAGGGGTGCCGAAGCATTATCGACTGGATTGAAAGAGGGATTGAAAGTTTAATAGCTTCCTTGCAGAATTTCCTTCAAGAAGAAGAGAGTCTAGAACCTGAAGAGCCACTCAACGACTGCTATGCTGGTACGTTGAAAAATGTCCCAAATGGTGTTTGAATCAACAAATTCAGGGGCGGTGGCAAGCGAGAGCGACAAAGCGATGATTGATGAAGTTCGACGGGCAATTGAAGAATGGCACTAAAATTGTGTGTTAAGTTTGATTTCTATGTGCTAAAAAATTCATTCCTTGTGTCTTGTTTTCTTTAGTTTCGACGTTAGAGAAGACCCGAGTTCTGTAATTGCTTTTCATCATCTAACTAAATTGACTGCGATAGCGCCGTACCACTTGAGGATGACCTTCCACAAAATCACGGGGCTTTTTGATTTGGGACATCGAACATCTTTGTGGATTTTCAGACGGTGTCTCCTTAATCCAAGTGAGATTGATAAGTCTCATAGTCCCAATTCTCAATCAACTCTTTGAAGTCCAAATGAGCCATGAGACCAGATCAACAAATACGTGAAACGCCGTACGGTTTACGAGTCTTTTTTTTTTCTTAATTCATCATGCATGACGAACAGAAATTCTCGCAATAACACTTTGCTGCGTGTTTCTAGATTGATGTTATAGAAACTTCTTCAGAATTCAGATGGAAGCCACAAAAACAAGAAGTGGCTGTCTACCACACTTTTCGTATGGAGAACCCGCTTCATGGTTAAATTGAAAGCTGCATTCAAAAGATTCTTTTTTGATACAATTCCTTATCATTGGCTTAACATTGTTCACAGCCGTGGTGAATCAAAGTGCGCTTTGCGTCTATGAATTTTCTTATTTCTGAGTTTTAGATTATCGATCTTCTATTGCGTCGCTTCCGTGGGGTTCTTTATCCACGGGATTTGTTCAATCTGGCTGTGTATGCCACTAGTTATGAGACATCAAAATTGTCGTTATTTCAGATGAAGCAATGCTCAGCCCTTCTCCATATAATCCTTTCTTCGACTTCAATGCCACCGAGGAGTCGCAAACAAGCCTCTTCAAATACGGCTGCTGCGTAGTACCCATGTTCCCGCTTGCGTTCTGGAACGGGTTTTCTCCCCCCCTCGCTAACTACATCCTGCTTGCCAAAACAGTCCTTGTCGCTGGAATCGCCACAATTTGTACAGGGACAGCAGCAGCGATTCTCTCGCTTGCCTTCCGCCACTTCAGAAGGTACGCGATTTCAAGATTCTCTCCAATCAAAAAACACACGGCTAGAATTTCACACGCACGACTGGCTTCTCCTCGCATCACGGATAAAATTTTTGGTGTTGTTTGCAAGTCTCTCCCATGGATGACAAATGCATGCGTCACATTCCTTGTAAGCTCCTTTCTGTTTCTTTGATTGATTTTTCTCATCGCAGATTGTTCTCTTGATACTCCCTTTTTTGTTAGTCTTCACTTTCAATGCTTGTGTAAGGTAGTCCTTGGTTTTGCTTGTAGAATTTTTTCTGTTTTCAGAATAGCAAAATTGTTGAGACGAGGTTCGTTCTTAATTCGATGCGTCACTCATAAACTTCTTCTTGCAAGCAACGCTCAACGACGAATTCAAAACTGTCGCCTTTGGGTTCATCAATGCGTCAAAGATCATTCAAAATTTGGGAGACGTAAGCACTTTCCTGTTTCCATTACAAGAACTTCTCTTTCTCAGATCTTCAGTGCTCCCTGCGCCTAAATTTTGACGCATTTCCTGTAAGAATGTTCTCGACACCTTTGAACTTTTTTTTGTTTGATAGTCAGATGATTGCACAACCAATGAATATTCTGAGGGAAATTGCATTTTTCCGAAAAGTGCTCGAATGGCAAGTTTGCACCAATGAGCGTTATAGGAGAAAGCGATTCATGTTTAGAAACCTGTCGAGCTTTATGAGGGGCAAGACATTTGTGGAGGAAACAACCTTTCCGCTGAAGAAGGAGGGCCGATACCTTGGTGCGTTTAAAGTGATGTCGACTATTTCAAGTTATCCGTTTTGCAGGTGCGAAATGTGCACAGAAGCTAGACGTAAGTCCGATTCTGTTGCTGAGATGCCAGTCGCGACAATGCCCCGTTCACTGAAGCACTGAGCCGTCCATTTCCAGAAAGTCCGACCGACGTCAAAAAGCCGGTTAATTCAACGGGCCATTTAGTCGCCCCAAAGGGTCTCTTGAGGAAGTCGAGAATTCAAGTATCAGCTCTTCAGCTTGTCATGGTGGAGTCTGCAGAAAATGCAAAAGGTAAAACTGGAGGTAAAAACTTGGTCTGAATGGGAAACAAATCCGATTTCAGAACCGCAGAGGAAACGACGACGCACCCTAGCCCCAGCCCCTCGGGTGTTTGGGCGTCATGTTTTCAGAAGCAAGACTCTTGCGTTTCGGTCTGGTGTGTTGTATTTGATGTGTCAAATAAAGTCTCATGTGTTTGTGTTACAGCGTATTTGCAAACTCTTGGGTATTTGCAAGAAGGTACGCGTCGTGTGAATATGTTCAAACACGCTCATGGCGGCAGGCTCATACGCAATTCGGATGATCAATATTTGGTCATTATTGTCTGGTTTAATGGTATTTATTTACAAAGTAATCGGTAGGGCGTTTCCGTACCGCTTAACAATTTCTCTTCAACCTTCAGCATCAAGCCTTTCAGCAGCTTTTCAGATGGACGGATATTTTGTCTTCCCTGAGGCTCCAAAAACAGGTAAAAAAAACCAAATAATTTTTGCAAAATCTTGCGTTAATTTTTCAGAATTCAAGAAAATTCCCCCTCATTTGCTCCACACAACAAAAGGATGGCTGAAATACGTTTTTCATCGCTAAATTCTGCATTTTAACGAAATCCATAGATCCAACGATCAAAGAGTTTCTTCACTCAACTGTGTATGATCACCAGATCGAAGATCGCCCTGTAACACTTGTTTTAGCCCATGGCCTCTTTATTTTACATTTCAGTCTTCCAGAAAACTTGAGTTTTCCGCGCCTGCGTCGTGGTCAAGGTTTTGGTGTCTGAGTATACTAGCAATGTCCCCTGCTTTAGGATGGAACGAACGTGATTCGACTTGATATCCTCCATGCCTTCCCTCCTTAGATTAAGCATGGGTTTCGTGGCAGTTGAGGATCACAGGAACTAAAATCTCCAATATTTTTGTTGGGTAGTACAATTTAGAACAATAGTTCGTGTCGAGTGAATTCAGTAGGAATAAAATTCTAGTTTAACATATATTTCACAAGAAATCTAAACGACAATGGCAGAATTCGAACCTGCCGGGGTAAAACCCAATGGCTTAGCAGGCTACCCCCATAACCACTCGGGCACATTGTCCCATATTATCTTGATAACCACAGAATCATACACATCCCTCTTCTGCACGTGGCATCGATTGAACTGCTGCCTTGTTGCATGCAATTCTAGCATAAAATTCTAGTTCAACGTATACAAGAAATCTAAACGACAATGGCAGGATTCGAACCTGCGCGGGTAAAACCCAATGGCTTAGCAGGCCACCCCCATAACCACTCGGGCACATTGTCCCATATTATCTTGATAACCACAGAATCATACACATCCCTCTTCTGCATCGATTGAACTGCTGCCTTGTTGCATGCAATTATAGCATAAAATTCTAGTTCAACATATATTTCACAAGAAATCTAAACGACAATGGCAGGATCTACGACGGTAAAACCCAATGGCTTAGCAGGCCACCCCCATAACCACTCGGGCACATTGTCCCATATTATCTTGATAACCACAGAATCATACACATCCCCCTTCTGCATCGATTGAACTGCTGCCTTGCTGCATGCAATTATAGCATAAAATTCTAGTTCAACATATATTTCACAAGAAATCTAAACGACAATGGCAGAATTCGAACCTGCCGGGGTAAAACCCAATGGCTTAGCAGGCCACCCCCATAACCACTCGGGCACATTGTCCCATATTATCTTGATAACCACAGAATCATACACACCCCTCTTCTGCATCGATTGAACTGCAGCCTTGTTGCATGCAATTCTAGCATAAAATTCTAGTTCAACGTATACAAGAAATCTAAACGACAATGGCAGGATTCGAACCTGCGCGGGTAAAACCCAATGGCTTAGCAGGCCACCCCCATAACCACTCGGGCACATTGTCCCATATTATCTTGATAACCACAGAATCATACACACCCCTCTTCTGCACGTGGCATCGATTGAACTGCTGCCTTGTTGCATGCAATTATAGCATAAAATTCTAGTTCAAACGACAATGGCAGGATCTACGACGGTAAAACCCAATGGCTTAGCAGGCCACCCCCATAACCACTCGGGCACATTGTCCCATATTATCTTGATAACCACAGAATCATACACATCCCTCTTCTGCATCGATTGAACTGCTGCCTTGTTGCATGCAATTATAGCATAAAATTCTAGTTCAACATATATTTCACATCCCTCTTCTGCATCGATTGAACTGCTGCCTTGTTGCATGCAATTATAGCATAAAATTCTAGTTCAACATATATTTCACATCCCTCTTCTGCATCGATTGAACTGCTGCCTTGTTGCATGCAATTATAGCATAAAATTCTAGTTCAAACGACAATGGCAGGATCTACGACGGTAAAACCCAATGGCTTAGCAGGCCACCCCCATAACCACTCGGGCACATTGTCCCATATTATCTTGATAACCACAGAATCATACACATCCCTCTTCTGCACGTGGCATCGATTGAACTGCTGCCTTGTTGCATGCAATTCTAGCATAAAATTCTAGTTCAACGTATACAAGAAATCTAAACGACAATGGCAGGATTCGAACCTGCGCGGGTAAAACCCAATGGCTTAGCAGGCCACCCCCATAACCACTCGGGCACATTGTCCCATATTATCTTGATAACCACAGAATCATACACACCCCTCTTCTGCACGTGGCATCGATTGAACTGCTGCCTTGTTGCATGCAATTATAGGATAAAATTCTAGTTCAACATATATTTCACAAGAAATCTAAACGACAATGGCAGGATTCGAACCTACGACGGTAAAACCCAATGGCTTAGCAGGCCACCCCCATAACCACTCGGGCACATTGTCCCATATTATCTTGATAACCACAGAATCATACACATCCCTCTTCTGCATCGATTGAACTGCTGCCTTGTTGCATGCAATTATAGCATAAAATTCTAGTTCAACATATATTTCACAAGAAATCTAAACGACAATGGCAGGATCTACGACGGTAAAACCCAATGGCTTAGCAGGCCACCCCCATAACCACTCGGGCACATTGTCCCATATTATCTTGATAACCACAGAATCATACACATCCCTCTTCTGCATCGATTGAACTGCTGCCTTGTTGCATGCAATTATAGCATAAAATTCTAGTTCAACATATATTTCACATCCCTCTTCTGCATCGATTGAACTGCTGCCTTGTTGCATGCAATTATAGCATAAAATTCTAGTTCAACATATATTTCACATCCCTCTTCTGCATCGATTGAACTGCTGCCTTGTTGCATGCAATTATAGCATAAAATTCTAGTTCAAACGACAATGGCAGGATCTACGACGGTAAAACCCAATGGCTTAGCAGGCCACCCCCATAACCACTCGGGCACATTGTCCCATATTATCTTGATAACCACAGAATCATACACATCCCTCTTCTGCACGTGGCATCGATTGAACTGCTGCCTTGTTGCATGCAATTCTAGCATAAAATTCTAGTTCAACGTATACAAGAAATCTAAACGACAATGGCAGGATTCGAACCTGCGCGGGTAAAACCCAATGGCTTAGCAGGCCACCCCCATAACCACTCGGGCACATTGTCCCATATTATCTTGATAACCACAGAATCATACACACCCCTCTTCTGCACGTGGCATCGATTGAACTGCTGCCTTGTTGCATGCAATTATAGCTAGTTCAACATATATTTCACAAGAAATCTAAACGACAATGGCAGGATTCGAACCTACGACGGTAAAACCCAATGGCTTAGCAGGCCACCCCCATAACCACTCGGGCACATTGTCCCATATTATCTTGATAACCACAGAATCATACACATCCCTCTTCTGCATCGATTGAACTGCTGCCTTGTTGCATGCAATTATAGCATAAAATTCTAGTTCAAC
>NW_026578672.1:0-2500 GCF_029603195.1 Condylostylus longicornis
ATGGCCGTTCTTAGTTCGTGGAGTGATTTGTCTGGTTAATTCCGATAACGAACGAGACTCAAATATATTAAATAGATGCATTCAGGATTATGATGCTGAAGCCTGTGTAACCTTTATATATTAGTTCAGAATTGTTCTAGTATATATATGCGATTATACTGGTTGAGTCGTACCTGTTTGTTTGTCCCATTATAAGGACACTAGCTTCTTAAATGGACAAATTGCGTCTAGCAATAATGAGATTGAGCAATAACAGGTCTGTGATGCCCTTAGATGTCCTGGGCTGCACGCGCGCCACAATGAAAGTATCAACGTGTATTTCCTAGACCGAGAGGTCCGGGTAAACCGCTGAATCACTTTCATGTTTGGGATTGTGAACTGAAACTGTTCACATGAACCTGGAATTCCCAGTAAGTGCGAGTCATTAACTCGTATTGATTACGTCCCTGCCCTTTGTACACACCGCCCGTCGCTACTACCGATTGAATTATTTAGTGAGGTCTCCGGACGTGATCACTGTGACGCTTCATGTGTTGCGGTTGTTTCACAAAAGTTGACCGAACTTGATTATTTAGAGGAAGTAAAAGTCGTAACAAGGTTTCCGTAGGTGAACCTGCGGAAGGATCATTAATGATCTTTCAAAAACAGATGTTGTGATGAATGGGAAAGGATACCATTTTGCTATATTTGTATAACCATTATTTTTAATGCGATTATAAGCTAATATAGTAAAATGGTAAGGATATGGTAAGGTGATATGGTATGGTAAGGAATGATTAGTAAATATTAATGTAGCAAATAACACTAAAACTACTATATTTGTATAACCATTATTTATAATGCGATTATAATCTAATATAGTAGTAATGATATTATATTTGTATAACCATTATTAGAAATAATAATGAGATTATATTCTAATATAATAAAATATTATAAATATCTATATTATATTTATAAATATGGAAATTTTATATATTAAATAATGATTTTTAAAACGAAGAGGTGTCAAAATGTCCATGAAACTCTAGAATTAATGATTATATCATTTATTCGACCTTTATTGGATACGATATGTATATTTTAATAAATATATGTATCTGATACTGTTATATATTTATTGCAAATATATAACATTAATAGTATCAAAATGTATCCCCCCTGGGGCGGTAAATCGCAAAGTAAAACCAAAACAAGGCACCAAAATATATAAAAAGGCCACATATAAAAAAAATAAAAATCATTATATTAATTATATAATATGGAAGTATTTTAAATAAAACAATATACGATCATTTATAATAAAAGTAACCATCTGAGTATCGAGTGTGATATGGTAAGGTAAGGAATGATTAGTAAATATTAATGTAGCAAATAACACTAAAACTACTATATTTGTATAACCATTATTTATAATGCGATTATAATCTAATATAGTAGTAATGATATTATATTTGTATAACCATTATTAGAAATAATAATGAGATTATATTCTAATATAATAAAATATTATAAATATCTATATTATATTTATAAATATGGAAATTTTATATATTAAATAATGATTTTTAAAACGAAGAGGTGTCAAAATGTCCATGAAACTCTAGAATTAATGATTATATCATTTATTCGACCTTTATTGGATACGATATGTATATTTTAATAAATATATGTATCTGATACTGTTATATATTTATTGCAAATATATAACATTAATAGTATCAAAGTGTATCCCCCCTGAAATAATATAATATAAAAAAAATAAAAATCATTATATTAATTATATAATATGGAAGTATTTTAAATAAAACAATATACGATCATTTATAATATAGAAAATATATAAAAATATATTCTTACGTTGTTGTCCATATATTATGGTAATAACTTTTCTTGTATAAAACAGTTGGGATACGGATAAAAGGAAAGTTAGAGACATTCGCAGCACATAGATTATATTATTTATATATTTTAATATGTTTTAGAATGTATATATATTATCGATATATATCTGACGAAAATAAAAAAAAAATTTTATAAAACTCTAAACGGTGGATCACTTGGCTCATGGGTCGATGAAGAACGCAGCTAACTGTGCGTCATCGTGTGAACTGCAGGACACATGAACATCGACATTTTGAACGCATATTGCAGTCCATGCTACAGAGTATATAAATTTATTAAAAAATTTAATACTGCATGGACTACATATGGTTGAGGGTTGTAAGAATAATTTAATAAAGTTGCTTATAATATAATTTTAAATTATATTATTTATAGCACATGATATATTACTGGTAGGAATACCATAATATTAAAATTCAATTATATATATTTTACTTATATTATAAAATATAATAAAAAAATAAGTATATCCTAGTATTAATAAATTAGTATTAATACATTAAAGAGGAAAACTTATATAAAATTATATTATTTATAATATAAACAATACAGTAACTTATATATATTTAGTTTTCAACTAAAAAGAAAAATTAAA
>NW_026578672.1:7500-10000 GCF_029603195.1 Condylostylus longicornis
ATATGGGTATAATAGTGGCGATGGCGGTAGCCACTATTAGTACATTCTTATTACTTACTATAAAGTATTAAGTATATATTATAAAATTGTATATGAGTATAATAGTGGCGATGGCGGTAGCCACTATTAGTTCATTCTTATTACTTACTATAAAGTATTAAGTATGTATTATAAAATTGTATATGGGTATAATAGTGGCGATGGCGGTAGCCACTATTATTACATTCTTATTACTTACTATAAGTATATTAAGTGTGTATTATAAAATTGCATATGAGTATTAATAGTGGCGTTGGTACTTAAGTAGTACATTCTTATTATACTTACCTATATATAAGTATGTATTATAGGAATGGTGATAAACATTTGCTATTGAAGGCTTGTAATATTGATTGGTAGGTGGTGGTGGTGGTTGTTAAGATAGGTTAAGTATATTCTTACTATAAATACTTCAAATAAGTATTTTCTTAATGTATTACTGCATGAATAATGATTTAAGTAATACTTATTATTATATATCAATACAGTGGCAGGTATTGGATATGGGAATAACATAGACCTGAACGAGACATATGTTATGCTCGACAGGCAATAATTACTTTTCATAAGTGAAAAGTAACCTGGGTTGGTAAGCATGTTATGCCCACCCGATGAAAAAATTTTTTTCAGCCTGGTTTGATATTTACCAATGGCAATATAAGCCTGATCGGGACATATGTTATGCTCGACAGGCAATAATTACTTTTCATGAATGAAAAGTAACCTGAGTTGGTAAACATGTTATGCCCACCCGATGAAAAAAAATTTTTCAGCCTGGTTTGATATTTATCAAAGGCAAAATAAGCCTGATCGGGACATATGTTATGCTCGACAGGCAATAATTACTTTTCATGAATGAAAAGTAACCTGGGTTGGTAAGCATGTTATGCCCACCCGATGAAAAAATTTTTTTCAGCCTGGTTTGATATTTATCAAAGGCAAAATAAGCCTGATCGGGACATATGTTATGCTCGACAGGCAATAATTATTTTTCATGAATGAAAAGTAACCTGGGTTGGTAAACATGTTATGCCCACCCGATGAAAAAATTTTTTTCAGCCTGGTTTGATATTTATCAAAGGCAAAATAAGCCTGATCGGGACATATGTTATGCTCGACAGGCAATAATTACTTTTCATGAATGAAAAGTAACCTGGGTTGGTAAACATGTTATGCCCACCCGATGAAAAAATTTTTTTCAGCCTGGTTTGATATTTATCAAAGGCAAAATAAGCCTGATCGGGACATATGTTATGCTCGACAGGCAATAATTACTTTTCATGAATGAAAAGTAACCTGGGTTGGTAAACATGTTATGCCCACCCGATGAAAAAATTTTTTTCAGCCTGGTTTGATATTTACCAATGGCAATATAAGCCTGATCGGGACATATGTTATGCTCGACAGGCAATAATTACTTTTCATGAATGAAAAGTAACCTGAGTTGGTAAACATGTTATGCCCACCCGATGAAAAAAATTTTTTCAGCCTGGTTTGATATTTATCAAAGGCAAAATAAGCCTGATCGGGACATATGTTATGCTCGACAGGCAATAATTACTTTTCATGAATGAAAAGTAACCTGGGTTGGTAAGCATGTTATGCCCACCCGATGAAAAAATTTTTTTCAGCCTGGTTTGATATTTATCAAAGGCAAAATAAGCCTGATCGGGACATATGTTATGCTCGACAGGCAATAATTATTTTTCATGAATGAAAAGTAACCTGGGTTGGTAAACATGTTATGCCCACCCGATGAAAAAATTTTTTTCAGCCTGGTTTGATATTTACCAATGGCAATATAAGCCTTATCGGGACATATGTTATGCTCGACAGGCAATAATTACTTTTCATGAATGAAAAGTAACCTGGGTTGGTAGGCATGTTATGCCCACCCGATGAAAAAATTTTTTCAGCCTGGTTTGATATTTATCAAAGGCAAAATAAGCCTGATCGGGACATATGTTATGCTCGACAGGCAATAATTACTTTTCATGAATGAAAAGTAACCTAGGTTGGTAAACATGTTATGCCCACCCGATGAAAGAATTTTTTTCAGCCTGGTTTGATATTTACCAATGGCAATATAAGCCTTATCGGGACATATGTTATGCTCGACAGGCAATAATTACTTTTCATGAATGAAAAGTAACCTGGGTTGGTAAACATGTTATGCCCACCCGATGAAAAAATTTTTTTCAGCCTGGTTTGATATTTACCAATGGCAATATAAGCCTGATCGGGACATATGTTATGCTCGACAGGCAATAATTACTTTTCATGAATGAAAAGTAACCTGGGTTGGTAAACATGTTATGCCCACCCGATGAAAAAAATTTTTTCAGCCTGGTTTGATATTTATCAAAGGCAAAATAAGCCTGATCGGGACATATGTTATGCTCGACAGGCAATAATTACTTTTCATGAATGAAAAGTAACCTGGGTTGGTAAACATGTTATG
>NW_026578672.1:20000-21180 GCF_029603195.1 Condylostylus longicornis
TGGCGATGGCGGTAGCCACTATTAGTACATTCTTATTACTTACTATAAAGTATTAAGTATGAATTATAAAATAGTATATGGGTATAATAGTGGCGATGGCGGTAGCCACTATTAGTACATTCTTATTACTTACTATAAAGTATTAAGTATGAATTATAAAATAGTATATGGGTATAATAGTGGCGATGGCGGTAGCCACTATTAGTACATTCTTATTACTTACTATAAAGTATTAAGTATGAATTATAAAATAGTATATGGGTATAATAGTGGCGATGGCGGTAGCCACTATTAGTACATTCTTATTACTTACTATAAAGTATTAAGTATGAATTATAAAATAGTATATGGGTATAATAGTGGCGATGGCGGTAGCCACTATTAGTACATTCTTATTACTTACTATAAAGTATTAAGTATATATTATAAAATTGTATATGAGTATAATAGTGGCGATGGCGGTAGCCACTATTAGTTCATTCTTATTACTTACTATAAAGTATTAAGTATGTATTATAAAATTGTATATGGGTATAATAGTGGCGATGGCGGTAGCCACTATTATTACATTCTTATTACTTACTATAAGTATATTAAGTGTGTATTATAAAATTGCATATGAGTATTAATAGTGGCGTTGGTACTTAAGTAGTACATTCTTATTATACTTACCTATATATAAGTATGTATTATAGGAATGGTGATAAACATTTGCTATTGAAGGCTTGTAATATTGATTGGTAGGTGGTGGTGGTGGTTTGTTAAGATAGGTTAAGTATATTCTTACTATAAATACTTCAAATAAGTATTTTCTTAATGTATTACTGCATGAATAATGATTTAAGTAATACTTATTATTATATATCAATACAGTGGCAGGTATTGGATATGGGAATAACATAGACCTGAACGAGACATATGTTATGCTCGACAGGCAATAATTACTTTTCATAAGTGAAAAGTAACCTGGGTTGGTAAGCATGTTATGCCCACCCGATGAAAAAATTTTTTTCAGCCTGGTTTGATATTTACCAATGGCAATATAAGCCTGATCGGGACATATGTTATGCTCGACAGGCAATAATTACTTTTCATGAATGAAAAGTAACCTGAGTTGGTAAACATGTTATGCCCACCCGATGAAAAAAAATTTTTCAGCCTGGTTTGATATTTATCAAAG
>NW_026578673.1:0-29378 GCF_029603195.1 Condylostylus longicornis
TCGATTGAAGCAAGACTGATCGTATCGTTGAGATTTCCAGAAATATGGTTGCATGTAAATAGGATCCTTGTTTGGTTCATTTGATTCACGCAAAACTGCATCCGGAGCTGTTTTGATTAAAGTGAGAGTCTCGCCAAGGAGAGAATGATTCAGAGCTAAACCACTTTCTGGGTTTTTAGAAGATTCCAATTTGCCACCATAGAAGGCCTGAAGTAGTGAATAGGCAGATGGATTAAATACGCGATCTTCACACTAGGGAGATTGAACACCTTACTTCAGATGTTGCGTGTGCCAAAATCTGAGGCAATCGTTTAGAATGATGCAAGAAGGTCCGTTGTGAAATCGGATTCAAGGTATCAAACATGCTCTTAGGAGACGGATATTTGATTTGATTTGCTTCCGATCTTATAATTGGCGTTAATTGATTGGAATCTTGAAAAGACAACAATCTAAGAGAACTTTTGTATTATGTATGGATCATATATCATGGCCGAAGGACTAGCCGAGTTACAACTACCTCACCCCCCAGAAGTATAATTTGATGGGATCCCAAACTCAATGGGACAGTCGCAGGGAGAGTCAACAGATACGCCGCTTCATCAAACACTGTTACAACTCGAAATGGCGGATAATAATCGCGAATTTTCTGGAATGTTTTGGATCGTAATGCAGCAACAACATACATTGCTTGAAATGGTGTGTCCACGACCAAAAGTGGGAATTCCATTTGCTTCAAAGCGCTTGTACCGTCACCATCACTTGATGCACTTATTTCACTAGGATCAAGTTGGTCGTCGGATGTCGTGCTCTTTCCTAAGAGCGCTGAATGCAATTGAACACCATTCCGCACTCTGACACGACAACTTGCAGCATCAGACATCTGCGACAGTCGTTTGCGAAAGGTTAAAGCTCCTGAGCGTGTTGGGAAGTAGACCTGGATGATGAGGCTGTATTCGTGCTTGTTCATTGTCGCAATTTCAACAAGGTGTCGAATGATTTCTATCACTGTTTCAGTCTTCCCTGTTCCGGGAGGTCCCTCAACAAGAGACACTGGTGGCTTCGTGGAATTGTCAAGAGATTCAAATTGGCTTATTGTTGCATGAACAGCTCGACGTTGATGTTCGTCCAGTTGTTTATTCTTGATCTCGATTGGACTCTTGACTTCGGTTGAACTTTCTATTTGGCTCATTTGACGAGTCGTTACGTTGCGCTGTTCCGTCGAAGATATTTCTTTGTTCATTGCGTTGTTTGTTTTTCCCAAATTGATAAATGCCGAGTAGATGGAAGGATGAATATACTTTGAATTTAAGTAATTCGATAAAGGCAAAGGGCGAGAAGCAAAATCGTGAATACCTTGTTCCAATCGCTCCCTAATGACTCTGAAGTCCTTCAATAGATTGATAAAAATTCCTCGTCCCATAAAATCAGTGACAGGAAATTGAACTGTGTCATCATCGTCGGATTGTTGTTGATATAAATGAAGTCGAATTTTAGCGACGTGGGATCCGATTTCTGAACTTTGAACTTCTCCGAGCCACCACTGTAGAAATCGGAACGCAGAGTGATGTAAGTATTTTAAACACCTGCCTTGTCTGCTTCGTATGCCCTGAATAATAACTGAGTTGGTGTCCTTGAGTCACTGAGGGGATCAATTTTATAACCAAATCTCTCTTGGGGTTCAAAATCTCCTGCAAGAGGGCAGTACAATAGTTTCAATGTCAACATGGAGGATCATGAGTCGTCGACCAACTCAATTCACGCGCACCTTCAGCACCACAATTTGGGCAATTCGAACTTCCCCTTGCGTCAATCAGATTCCGCATTTTCACAGGTTCTTCGCAAGACACTAGATTACAAGATCTGCAGAGCAACGTAATTTTTACGTTTTCAAGTGACTCGTTTGAAGGAGGAAGAAGACTAGGGGGCAGACCAATCAGGCCACGCAACCCCTCTGGTACTCTCCAATACTGATAAGCAAAAATTGTAGATGTATTCAGCCAATGAACTTACTGGACTTTGAAGTCTCACGAAAACAATATCACCTTTGCATAATTGTGCAGCCCCTAAATAAAAATATTCAGAGCTTTACTTATCAAAAATATAATCCTACCACTTCTATCGCTTGTTTTTGCTGTAATGCCGAACTCTTTGCCAAGTTTCCAGGCTGCCGATTTTTCATCTTTCAAATGGACCATGTCATCGATCCCTGCCCAGACGGCATCTGACACCGCCAATTGGTTGGTGACGGACTGGAAGCAGAATCCAACTAATTTGCAAGAATCGAAGTCTGCCCGACCTGATTAATTTCTTCATGAAGCTCGCGTTGGAGGAAACTCAAGCAGTTCCTACAACAGAGCAGATCATTTATTGCCCTAGAGATACAATGTTTCTGGTGCTACAGAAATGACTTCGCTAAGAGATCATCTCTGGACGACAAATATTACTGTTACTTTTCGAAAAGCTCAGCAGCAGAAATCTCAGGAATGGGAGTGTGCTGGAAGGAGACGTTAACTAGATCGATGTAGTTTAACTGCCTCTTCAGCAGTTCAGCTTTTGACGAATGAATCAGCTCTTTGCATTTTTTATATGAGTATGTAATTTGATCTGGCACCTCATGAGACGGGGCGAAGATTTTCGATATTTGACGGGACAAAATGTTGGTTAAACTTCTGAAATCAAACTAAAAAAAAACAAATAAGAAGTGATGTTAAAGGCTTCTCACCGTCTTAAGCTTCATTATACAAAAACAGATTTGAGACTTCTTTAGGTCTTCTGCATGTGAATCGGATGCCTTTTCTCTCTTGCCTTCTTCAAGGGGATAACACATTGTTGACCATTTCAGTTGAGGTACACATCCGCTGATTTGGAGCGTCGCCGTTGTCTTTATTATTATCAATTCAACCGGCGACTCCAAAATGTCTCACGTCTCCAAAACAAGATTTTCGGAGGGAAATTCTTCTTCCCGAATTACTCGCGATAGTTTTGTGCGAGCGAGTCCGTCCCAATCTTTTTCTCAATCTTTTTCTCATCCAGCTCCGTCCCACACAAGTTTGAATAGAAATTCAGTTGCAGTCTTGCGATCAACAAGTCCGACATCACTCCAACACCACCTATCAAAGCAGCATCAAAACGCTTCTCTCTGTGCGGCATATCCACCTTCATTCACAGCGTCAGGCTTCAAGCCATCAAATCACGCGCCATCTCATTCGTTTAATTCTGTTTCGTTGGTATCAAGCTCTTTTTCCCCAAGAACAGGTCCGATGTGTTTATCATCATCAGCTACTTTCAATCGTTCACATCGTAAAATCATGCCATCATCATCCTCATCACTCGTTGACTTCCGCCCCGCTGAACATGGAACTTATCCTCGCTCTCTAGTTTCACAAACACTTTCCGAAATTCCTTCATCTAATTTTAGATCCCACCAGCAGCAGCCCCAATTGATGACATTAACCAGGAAAGAGATGCGATTTCAAGATGTCGCAGCGCCCATTTCCAAATCCACGAGACTCTCACCAACAGATGGAACCAAAGAGATGACGGCACTCCCATCTGGATCAAAAGCGCAATCGATTTTGCGTCAAAGCAGCCATCGTCTCTTACCGACTCACCACTTGCTATCGACCAGCCCTCTCGCTCCTAGCGTTTCCTTAGATGCTCGATCCGTGTCATCAACACCTAAAGTGCTGGAGTTATTCTCAAACCGTGGGACGGTATCCTACTCTCATCCAACTCATCAGTCTCATGTCGCATTGTCCCAAATTGTTGGGAAATCGGTCAACCACACTTTCGTTGCTCCCGTTGTCCTTCCCCCGTCTCCTCAACTATTCAAAGATAATTTCTCTCCACCCGCAATCCCTTCAGAACCAGATAGAGTTACAATGTCTATCGAAATTCTTGGCAGGAAATGCGGGATCAAATCACTTCCCGATTCTCGTAGCTGCAGCGCATCAAGGCTTCCGTTGTCAATCAATTTTTTCTCCGATACAAACACTCTTGTCGTTCCATCAAACGTCACAATTGCTCTGTGTCCATTTAGATCCTTCAAATTAGAAATTTCGTTTAATCCCCTCGTCCCTCCAGACGTTCCAATTCATTTAGAAATCTATCGAAATCAGATTATTTTTGAGACTGATATCCCAATATCATCCAAAGTCACCCGACCCCATTGGTGCTATGTGGGAAAATTTGATCTCGAGTACGAATCCCTCAGGTAAGTTGATTCCTTATCATATCAATCATCCGATCTGCCCAAACTCTCAGACTCACTTCAGAAGAGAAGGAAATCTGTTTTCTTGATTTCACGTCCCTTCTTGCTTCACGCCACCGACGCTTCACAGGAAGATTCCTCAGCGACAGTTTTTCAGTGTCGTTACAATTCTTAGAGAAATCGAGTACGAAGCCCCTGCTCCCCAAAGCCGTCATCTTCAGGAAAGCCATTAGAAGAGAAAATAGAACCGAAAGTCGAAAAGATTCAGATTTTAGAGAGAAAGCTTGATGACGAAATTGTGGCGATTCCAAGAGAGAGGAGCACTTCCATCCCAATTTGTTTGAAATCTGTCAAGTTGGAAACAAGTCAAGCTCTGAATATTCCATATAGAAGTTTGGTATTGATCGTCAAAAAACTCGAAGGAATTGATTTTGAGTCATTTGGGAATTTATCTGTTAAGTTTAACGTAGAGTATCTCCTATGTACTTCTTATATATATATATATATATAATCTATGAATAAAATGCAGAAATAAGTAAAATAAGTTACATGGACAATCCTCAATTTTTCAGGAAATGACAATTGGATGTAATATCGAATATAGAGGATCATTGATCGAATTTCTTGGGGCCGGAAATTCTTTGAATACGCAACCATCCGTAACAGTTTTTTCCTGTTGACTTCCGCCTCCCGTTTGATTGTCGAAATGACGACCAATTAGTTCGGTACTTTCGGACACATCTCATTCCAACCAAGTCTCGTGTCTTCAGGATCAATTTTGTGATGTCTACCTATGAGTCGACATCTGATGATCCAATCACAGTCGCCCAAGCTGAACTTGATCTCAAGTCTCTTATAGCAACGGGGGATCGAGTGTTTGGCGGTCCATTGCCGGCAAGTCACTTCATCGATTCCCTTGTCCAATTCACTCTGCAGGTTGCAACAGTCCCGCGTTCTGAGACACTCTCATCTGCCTACGTCTCGATTTCGTTTCTCACCGACAAAATCTCCAAAGCTGTCGTTAATTCACGACTCCCGAATCTCAAGTCCCAAGAGTCTCCATCCCGCTCGCCTACAAGCATCTCACAAAGTCAGCAGATCAACAAAAATGGGTTGTGTTCCCAAATTCCGATTTCCCATTCTCCATCGGCGGGTCTTTCCATCGGACCCTTGATGTCGTCCTGCCGTCAGGGTGGGGACAGTCCTGATGTCGCAGCGTGTTCGAGAGACGCAACACATATTGCGTTTGTCGTGGAAAATGTTTCCCACCAGAGTTCACCTTCAGACGTGCGTCGCAAAGTCGGTCTCCTCTTCGATCTCTTCTTTTTTCTTCAGTTATCTTTAATCGTTCGGATGACGACATTGACGGAAACGAAGGACGTTCACGTTGGAATGCCTTCTCTCCTGAAATTAGAACCCACTGGATTACCGAAATACCTGAAGTGAGGTGTTCATTGATAAAATGTCCAATCGACTGATTTGTTTGATTTTCAGAGTTGAGCTGCTGGATGCATTAGAGAATCCAGTTGGATCTGGTTCAATTCAAATGAATCCATTTTATGATCTCTTCGATAGTTCAATCAATCGACTATCAGAAGGATCAGATTTATCCCAATCAGTCAGGACAAAGGTAAATTAGTAAGAAGCATCTCTCATCATCATCATCATCATTCACCAGATTGTCGATCAAAAGGGAGAATCGAAGGCGGAAGTGACGTCAAGATTTATTCTGATTTCCGCAGACGGGATCGACTTTCTCTCTGACGGAGCATCTTTTTATAGCGGGAGTGGGACAACGCAAAGCAAGGCATCGGTTTGGGGGGGTCTGTTCGAGTCAAACTCCCATCCCCTTGTTCTCTGCGACTCACCAATTCGTCGACGAGTCGAATGGGACACGAACATGAGAAAGTTGAGTGACAAGTTCTTGGACAATGAGGAAGATGAGTCAACCCGAAATGATATGTTGATGAACACACCCAAAGAAACACGAAGAGGTCGTGGCAATGACAGATTCAGTGCAAGAGATACTCCTCTTCAAAACTCCCAAGATGACGTCGTTGCAAATGAGAACGACGCGCAGTTCTCGTCACGAGAGTCTCAAGGATCGGAATCATCAGAAACGAGAAAGGCAGCTGAAGCTACGAATGAATCCAGCCATGGCGAAAATTGTGAACCAACTGAATCAAAGCTCCTTGCATCAAAGTTTCTTGGAGGTCCGGTGAATAGTCGGATGGTTCCTTTGCTGATGAGTGGATTAAGAAAATTAGAAGATCAAGAAAAGTCTGAATTCGATGGCTTCGAAGAAAAACTGTCACTTGAGAATACTTCAGCTGTGAGAGTGAATGCTCTCGAAATGGGATTGATGTGCAGCGATGCACCAGACCTTGCGTTCAGTTATAAACCAGCACCGACGATTGAGATTGAAAAGGCAGCAAGGGAAGCTGGATTGTTGTACAGTTTACATGGACCCAAGGATGATGCTGATGAGAGTGAACAAATATCAACTTCACACGAAGGCAGTCATGAGTCAAAACATTCCTTGGGGCTGCTCACTGAAACTCTGCCATCGCTTTCCCTGAAGGCAAGGAGTGCTACAATTCCAAGATCAAAGACGTTCGACGAGCCACCTTCAAATCGATTACCAGCGATGGAGCAGCAAGAACAAAATTTTGAAGACACCAGTTTGAAGCTGACGGAGTCAAATTTTAACGAAGACCAAGCACCAGCCGAACAACACAAATCGAAACGACACTCCAAGTATCGGCGCCACAATAACCATAGAAGCCGCCGCCGCCGGCCCAATGGGCGAGCCAGCCAAGGCAGTTACGGCTTCTAGGGAAGTTTTTTTGCAATTTGAAGAGGTAGAATAATCGTCTTTTCCGTGCTTTAAAAGTTCGAAGTGCACATTTTTTTGTTCCCAGATTTTTTTTGTATTTTCCCATTTCCAGAAAATGCTTACACTTGGCATTCGTTCATGTTACAAACAGATGCATCAGCGAAAGAACCAATCCAGATGAAGCCAGCGCTGTCAGAGGGTTATCCACAAATCTGGCAACCAATGTCTCAACATGGTTCGGCGAGGCTCTTGGCACCTTGAGGAGGGCAAGGAGTGGTTCGAGGGCTGTGGGAGCCCGGAAGAGGAAAACAAGGTGAAGGGAAAACAAGGTCCGGAGTTGTACTTGTGGGGTTGGTGCGGTGCGATTTCAGCGAGGTGGCTGCTAGTCCGTGCACTTGCTGGTGTAGATGTTTGCGAGGACTGTTGTTACGTAGATGTGAAATGCTTCAGAGAGAGAAGAGATGGACACATATGCAAGATGATGTTCTTCCAATCACGATGACAGTGCTTGGGACAAGTACATTAAGAAGTTGAGAGTGAAATAGATGATGATAAATACGTAGCATGGGAGGAATCTGGAAGAGCGCCATCACTGGTTCAAAAAAAGGGAGTTGGCTCCGGAGGGAATCGGATAAGAATCTTGCGCAGTTTGCAATCAGGTGCCCGCAAACCCTGGTTCCTTAATTTTCAATGTCGTCATCTGCACGATTTGAGCGTTTCTGCAAGAATACTCTGGTGGACGTACGATCTCAAGTGAACAGTTTTACAATGGCAGTCATGGTAGCGCTCGGTGTATCAAATCGTTAGACCAGCTGCTACTCCGTACCTACAGCTACCGTTTTAGTCGAGAGGGTTTCCGTATAGACATCATCCTTGTGTACACGGATCTTCATGGTTTGCTAGCCCTCTCGCAACAAGCAAGAAAGAAAAAGGAAAAAAACAACTGGCGCAAAAGGCACCACACGGAAAAAACCATCCCCACCCCGCGACTCATAGCCGTCGCGCAGCGTAGAGCTGGAACAAGTTGCATAAAGGCACAAATAACTGAAAATGAAATACTTGCAAGGAACAAGGGCGTCGAAGCACGAATATTGTTCACAGATCCCGCATCCCTTGTACTGGTCTGGTTGGTTGAGAGGATTCTGTGTAGATTTCATGAAAGAAAATGAACTACCGTGACCCGCCCCATGCGAGTTTACGACAAAGCTCCATGTCCATAGTGCTGCATTTCCTATACTTTATGTACGACCATTCATGCTTCGTGGGAGACGACAAAGATGTGACTTGGACCACTGTATCGTTTGGGTATCGGGGCCAAACATCACATCTTGGAACTGTATCGCCTTTTCTTGTTGTCATGATTCGGACATCCTGTTGCAGCCTTTCATCCTGTTGAGCCCTCCCTTTTCTGCCCTTACAGTGCAATTAAAGCCCTTGCTATTAAAACCGAAAGTAGAACCCTTGATATATAAAGAACCAAAGTCGTTGGTCTTGTGATCAACAACTATTCCGATACCGCCCAAATAAGCCCCCAGCGTCACTCCATCCTCTCCTCCTATGCCTTCGACGTTCACGCTGGCCCTCATACTGACTTTCGATAGGGTCGGTTTCAAATTCATCGAGTACTTCCGCAATATCGCAAGGGTTGAAGACAGTGCAAAAAAATCTTGGTCGAACACATCCGTTTTGATTCGCTGGGCCAGGGTCAAACTCTTCCCGTCAATAATCGCATGGATATATGACGTAATTTGATGTCCTTTTTCACCACATTGCTTCAAACGTCCGATTGTAGAGCCGCAAACCATGACAGGGTAAATGGCTTTATCAAATTGTACAACTGAACTTGCTGCAATTACAGTATACACCTTGGTGCTGCAATTCGAACTGAAGTTTACGGGTTCTGTTTCCGAAACAGACAACAGGATTTCTTCTGCCAACTCCCCCGCATTCACGCTCGAAGCGAGAATTGATGAAACGAAAGCAAAAAACTTCATTTGATTGTGAAGATTGCACGAAGTGGTGAATCATCATTGCATGTAGGAATGTTCGCGAACGTCGGACTATCCATCCTTCGTTGACGTCTATCCATCCTTCGTTGACGTCTATCCATCCTTCGTTGACGTCTATCCATCCTTCGTTGACGTCTATCCATCCTTCGTTGACGTCTATCCATCCTTCGTTGACGTCTATCCATCCTTCGTTGACGTCTATCCATCCTTCGTTGACGTCTATCCATCCTTCGTTGACGTCTATCCATCCTTCGTTGACGTCTATCCATCCTTCGTTGACGTCTATCCATCCTTCGTTGACGTCTATCCATCCTTCGTTGACGTCTATCCATCCTTCGTTGACGTCTATCGTACCTCAATTATGATCTGATCGTGGGGGAGGAGAAGGACGAGTCCGCCTTCATCTTCACGGGGGTTGGTTTGGAAGGAGGGGGGTTTGGAAGGAGGAGGGTTTGGAAGGAGGGGGTTTGGAAGGAGGGGGTTTGGAAGGAGGGGGGTTTGGAAGGGCCTGTTTTGCTCGCTCTTCGTTATTTATATCAAAAGCAAATCGAAAACACAAAAAAAATTTTTAGTCGGTTTGCCGAACATTGCAAGGCGTGTGTCACGAAAGCAGGCGGTAAAATTGAGGGGTTAGTAGCAAAATCTGTTCGAGTGTGTACATTCTTGTCCCTGGGAAGCTGCAGCAAACCCATAACATCCCGAGGGACAAGTAGGGGACCCAACTGCATTCATCTTAGGACAGAACGTCATTCCGTCTTGGAGTTCATATTTCTGGAATGAATTCGTAACGTAATTCTTTGATCGGAAAAAAAGAAAGAACGAGTTGAAGTGAGCTGGCCGATCACTGGGATTGAAGGGACCGTGACTAATAATTTCGCGTAATGAGAGACCAACAGAACTACAGGTTCCAAAGAGGTGGCAGTAGAGGAGGAAGCAGAGGTGGCAGTAGAGGAGGAAGCAGAGGGTGGCAGTAGGGGAGGCAGACATGCTGGAAGAATCCCAGATGAGAAGAGGGGGAACGCATTCAGGAATGACAGGAATTGTGGAGGGATGAGAATCACTGAATTGCGAAGGCCTAAAAGTGCAGAAGACAGAAAACGTCTTGTTCAGAAATTAAATTGGGAAATTAGCAAATTGGGACAGGAACGAAAACTTGGTGAAGCCGTTCAGGTGTTCCGTCGACTCTTGGATTTAGGATTAGAACCCACGATTGTCAGTTATACATCTTTGCTTAATGCGTATGTTCGAGCGAATGAAACATCGAAGGCGTTGGGACTATTTCAATCGATTTTGCGTGCTCCAGGGGAATCTCGAGAATGGTATGCCCCGAAGAGATTGCTACATCCGAATATTATCACCTATACAACGATAATGAAGGGGTTGTGCAACGACGGGAAACTCGTTCAAGCTTGGGACATCTTATGGGGTTTACTGTTGTCTCTGTTCCAGGATACAACGTCGGAGATCCTTCCAAATGCTCGAACTGTCAACACGTATTTAAGGGGTTGTGTCCGAAGCGGAGATGCTTTTTCGTCGTGGAGTTTATTTAGGATTTGCAAATGTATCAACGAACGAATCTCAGTGCAACTGTTCGATGGATGCTCAGTGGCAATGATTGTCAAACTGTTAGCGCATGCACAAAGACTGAATGAGGCTTTGGAGGTTATCGATTATTTTGAAGCGTTGGCAGCTAAACAGGTTTGTGAGAATAAATCGTCATTCGAAGAGGAAAAGGAAGAGGAAAAGAAAGAGGAAAAGGAAGAGGAAAAGAAAGAGGAAAAGGAAGAGGAAAAGGAGGACAACAATGATGCGACGATGACCAGTGAATCAGTTCCATGCGAGAATCATCAAGAAGACAAGATCGATTATTCAATCCCAGTAGAAGTGTTTATCGACATTGCACTTTGTTACGCAATTCGAGGGAAAGTGAAGCGATCAAAAAAGTATCTTTTAAGGGCACAATCCAGATTGGATGAGTTTCAGAAACAGAATCTAGATTTAAAGTTTTTAAGACATCGCTCGAGTGAACAACAAAGAGAAATCGATAATATCACCAGATTTGTATCAACTGTTCCAAATGGAATTGAAATCGATCAATATAGAAGGATGTTCTTTTATGCCACAGAAGGATCCCGCGTGTCTCTGAATCGATTGAAACAACAACTGGAGGAGTTGGAAATTGGGTTCGAGTTCAACGATGATTGGGAAATATCGATGGATGATGATTCCAATGACAAACTTCAAGGAATTGAAAACCTTGGGATAGCCAGATTCGACTCGAGTGTATATAAACAAATTTTGGGACAATGCTTCAAGAAAGACAAATTTAGTTTCGACCGGATATTTCAAAACTCAAATCCATTAAAATTAGAAATTTGCAGCGGATCTGGGGATTGGGTTGTTGCTCAATGTTTATCTTCGAAGACTGTCAACTGGATTGCTATGGAATTACGGCATGACAGAATATTTCAAGTAGGATCCTTAAATTGTTTTGATTCGTCTGATGGCTCCATTTTCAGATATTTTCCAAGGCTTTCATGTCAGATGTAGACAATCTTTGTATTATTGGAGGTGATGCTACGATCGCTATAAATTCTAAGTTCCGATCAAAGTGCATTGAAGAGGTAATTTTGAAATCTCAAGCGGTTCACATCTTTGTCGTATTTCTCGCTAGGTGTATATTAATTTTCCAGAACCTCCTCCGTACTTCGATCATCCAAATCATCTTCTCTCCTCGTCATTCTTTCGATTATTACATCCGTGAGCGCGACTGCCTTTTTGTATTCAACACTCAATTTCAGTCAACACGCTCTGGAATTGCGTCTTTAATGATTCAAGATTTTTTATTTCAACTCCCCTTCCATGTTTCTCTTTTCAGTATCCTCAAAACTTCTGCAAAAGTCTTTCTCGTCTCCGATAATATTCCTTACATCAATTCAGTCTCAGTGAATGTCCAAGCCTCGCTCTCATCGATCTACAGCTTTCCTACGACTTCTGTCGTTCATGGTCTTCCGCCGTGTTTTGATTCAACTTCAACGTCATACTTCGATAGGTGAGATAACAATTCCTATCCTTCTTCATTTTTCTGTTTTCTGTTTTTAGGTTGTGGTTGAATGGGAATCGAGATTCTCGCGGCTACGTCGTCTTCACAGCATCCTAATCATTGAATATATCAATTGACTTCCCCAGAATTCACAACGGCTATTCAATCAATCAGTCGACCGCGATATGAACAGATCGCAATGCCTGTTGTTGCTGCTTCAACGAGAGGTCTACAACTCCCAAACACCTCCTGTCTAATGAAGTGAGTTGACGGTCACAACAGGGCGGCTGGTCGTGGAAGCATTTTTTGAATCGAGAACACAAAGTTTAAGATCAAATGCAACTGCCTTGTCTTGAAAGAGGTGTCACTTTTGAACGAACATTTTGGCTGCCAAGGTGTCCTCTTTTTTTGGGTTCAACATAGGAGGTGGAAGACGTTCTCAGTCAAAAAATACGTGAAAATGACATCCATAAATGAAACTCAAAAATTAGATCAATGTCTTGAGTGGGAATGACGACGGTGACGCTTATGATGATGTTTCTCTGATTTCCGAGCACCTCTGTCTTGTGTTACTCTTTCCGAGTGGCGCATTGAGTGAGTTGAGATGTTGCTGGCTCCTTCTGAACTTGGATCGATACGGAGTTTACCGTTCCTCCAAGCATTTTTGAATGATCCTTGATAATCTCCATCTCGTAAAATTGATGCAATTCCGGAGTGTTTAATTGTTGCTGCCAAATTTTCAACTTCGCATAAACTCGCTGCTGTCTGAGCTGCAAGGTTGGACACCTGCTGCATGTAGTTCTCGGATTGGGAGATAGCTGCGTCATCCATGAATTCAGCGGGAATTGGGACTTCAATGAACCGAGGAACGTACATATTCAAGTCAACTGTCTGGTATTTCGGCTTAAGTTGAGGCATTGTGTATTCGAATGTCGTTGTCGCTTCAACCGGAACCGGAACATGACGGACGATGTCTTGCGGAACTTCTACCGTTACGTATTCAGGTATCGGCTTATCAACCTAGAAGATGACAATTGTATTTTTGAGTTATTCGACGGTCCACTTACGTATTGAGGAACTGGGACTTCTCTGATGACGATTTCCTCCCGAATTTCTGGGACTTCGATGATTTTTTCGACCGGGACTTCTCTATATTCGATGTCTGGAATCTGCAAACAAAGAAATGATGTGGGGAATCCATAGACAAGAACTAGACATCAAGAGATTCCTTGGGAGTCACACCTCGTGGGTTTTGGATAGATAAAATATAGAGAGTCACTTACTTCAACTATTTTCTCTTGTTTTATAATTCTTGGGACTTCAATGACTCGCTCTTGGTATTGAACAAGTGGAACCTCTTTGATCTTCTCTTGATATACCTGATAACACCGATTGATTTTATGAACTACAACAATTAAATGAGACAAATTGGTCAAATCAACCCTCATTCCATAGAAGAAATGCGACATAGAATGCGACCAAATGATGAGCTTGTCTCTCTCCCTTCCCATGACTCAATCAGCCATGAAATTTCTACCTTTTCAGGAACTTCGATGATTTTTTCGACCTGATTTGAAATCACGATAAGCCTGATTTATCAGAACCGTGGACTCACGTAAATGATTTCAGGGACCTCGATAATCTTTTCTTGCACAACCTGTCAAAATACGCTTCAAAAATAGGCGCTAACCACTTCCCTTTATCGGAACGCACACATCTTGAAAATACTATTTTACCGGTTTGGCAATTTCGATGATTTTCTCGCGAATTTTTTGCGTTTCTTCAACCATGTGTTCCGTCACAACTCGTTCAGGAACTACAATGACTTTTTCAATGACTTCTTCTCTGACGACTTTTTTGGGCACCTGACAAACGAACTCATCAAACATGAGACTCAAAAATGATGAATCGCACCTTAATTTCATGTTCAATGACTTTTTCACTAATGACTGATCCCTTATGTTCCACCCTTTGAGACATATAAGCCGCAGATTGCGCACTCCCGGTACGGCCAATTCTATGGTAAGAGGGGGCCATTTGCAGCATTTTAATAACAAAGAAGCCTTAAAAAATTGAAAGCGCCTTCTGCAGGTTTTGTCCGCTGCTTGTCAGAAGCCCGAATGAGATCTGCATGCACAGAGGGGAGAAAGAGACATGTTGTGCTTCCGTCTTTTACAAAAATAGATCAGAAAACGAATGAGGTGAAGCAGAAAAGTAACATGATTCTCATCTAGTGGAATCTTTTGTTTGTTCCATCGTCTTCAATAATTCTCTCAATTCTTCCGGAAGTTCTTCGACGTACTGATGCTGTAAATCCTTGGGTAGAGAATCCCGTCCAATCCATCTCGCCTTCCATATCGGCCAAACCTGAATAAAGATCAATTTGAAACAAGACTGATGAATTCATTCTTACTCGGCATACAACACGCCCTAGAATATGTTCCACTGGTACAGGCCCATAATGCCTTGAATCGTGAGAATCTCTGGTATTATCTCCCTATAAAACGATTAATATTGGGGTGCGCTAACTTGGATTGTGTAACACAAACCATCTCACTCACTTGTAGCCAAACATGATCTGCAGGGATTCTAAACAAACCAGGGAACTCTTGCTCATAATGCTGTCGGTATCTGATATGGAACCAATCAGCATCATTTGGAAGAACAATAAAATCACCAGGCTAGCGAAAATCACAAATGAGAAATAAACAAGTGAATGTGTTGAAACTCACTAGAGCAGCAATTCTCTTGCAGACTTTCACTGAGTTGCTGCCACCCGACAAAGCAATGACAACATCCCCACGCTTGATATTATCGGTTGATTTCGTCCATCTTAAACTGGGAGGGAGTTGGGACTTCAAATGTCCCAACCGGTATCCGAATCGTTCGAATAAGAGTAAATCCCCATTCCCTTCAACAAGCGGTTGCATGGATGGTCCCACGGCCTATGATGAAGGTATCGAACAGATATATCGACTACGGTGTCGAATATATATATCGACTACGGTGTCGAATATATATATCGACTACGGTGTCGAATATATATATCGACAAAGGTATCGAATATATTTATCGATGATATTTTCAGAGACGCTTACAGGACAAAAATCGAAAACATTTTCATGAATCCAAGAGATGAGGGTGACAGCAATAAAAAGTTTCCCAGAAAATATAAAAATACTTGAAGTACTTGAGAATATCGAGTTGGGGGGTTCTGGTTTACTTTGGGAAGAATAGAAACGTGAAGACAGACGAAACCCGCTGCATCGCGGTTTGGAAGATAAAATGAAAAGAAAAGGAGAATGATTTATCGCCGGATCCACGAACTTCGCTAACTGGTGATAGAATCGAGGAAGTGCCATGTTCTGCTCTTTAACAGGTTCGATCATGTTAAGATCATAAAATACAATTCGTTTGTAGAGAGATATAAAAAAGCAGCCAAGTAACGACAGCTATCCATAGATTTGTCCAAGTACCCCCCAAATAGAAAGACATGTTGAGAATAAAGAGAAGAGTTGATGGTTGATTCTGGGGCTACTGATTATATCTTGGGATCATTGATGTCTGAACAAATCATAAGAATCGGAAAAGATGAAAAAATTTCCAACAATGTCCTTCGTCCCTTAAATGTTTGGAGGACTTTCAATATTCAATGATGACGGAGCGAACGACGTGAATTCTGCGCTATCGAATCCATATCCCCGTTGTCTTCGGGGAGTCGATCCGGATTCCTCTTGAATTGGGGGACAGAGGTTGTTTGAATTGGGACTGCACGATGTTCCTAGTCTTGCAATTTTTGTCGGTGGACTATACACGCCATAATCAGGTGAACTATAAACACCATAATCAGAAAGAACGAAGGACTTTGATGTGGGAAGAATTTCTAGGACGAAGGATTGCGGGGGGTCGATGATGTCAAGACGCCTTCGCTTTGTTCTCTCAATTGAAAGATTTGCGGTGACTGTTGCCATGATGGAAAATTGAAGCGCAGTCTCAGATACAAATGATTCAATATTTATACGCTGAGAGCTCCTTTTTTAGAGCACTTCAAAACCACAATAGCAAAAGACAGCCACGACGCCCATAAAAGTCCCCGTGAACCTGTCCCTGCTGCACCAGTAGCAGTTGATGAAAAGACGTCGACTAGAAAATGGAACAGACAGCACGGAACGAATCGATGATAGAGAAAGCGGCAACGACAATGAAGAGGATGAAGGAATTGAATTGGGACAGAAAGAATTGAAAACTAGAACAAGAAAAAGAAGAAGAAAGAGGAGAAACGCTAAGGAGATCGATTTTAATCTCAAATCTGAAAATGAGGATCTGCAGCATCAATGGATTGATGTTATTAATACGCTCGTCGCTCGACATGTTAGTGAATTGGGTCAATCTTCCAAGTTGTTCAATAAAACAATTCTAGATGATTGTATTCTTTTGATAAAAAAGAGGATTTCATGGATATTATATCGAATAGATGATCGAAGAACATCATCAATCGATAAATCAGATTCTCTTCAACTGAATGGAATCAACTTCTTGAAGTCAATCCTCCTCTCAAGTGATCAATTCTTGTCATTTTTATCGCAAGACGCAGAAGCTGAGCAATCCTTATCGAGCAATCCATTTAGCGCTGAAGTCGCTCTGCATTGGAAGAAGCTTCTCCAGCATCGAATTGCATGCGAAGTTGTAAAACGTCTTGCCGAATTGAAACCTTCAAAGGACACTAACGGCAAGTCTTCAGCAATACAGGAGCGAACAGAACGAGATGGTAAAGCTTCTAAGACAAAGACAAGACCCTTACTTCCACTTGGATTGGTCTCTGGTCCAGAATTTCATCGCGGTAAACGGGTGTTTACATATGGAAACTACAACACGTATTATTCAATACGAAGAGAGGCCTTCGACACTCACATGAGAGAAGTCAATGAATCATTCGAAAACCCGAAAGACTCAGGATCTTGTTTGCAAGGATCATCATCAACTCAATCGGCAGATAAAATTCGGTACATCGATCCTAGACTGCAATCTCTTGTATCAAAATACAAAGATGATCTTTTCACAAATAAATCTGTTCTTGATGTCGGATGCAATATTGGACTGATTTCAATTACAATTGCAAGTTTTTTTTCATCCATTGAAAGTCACTGGAGTGGACATTGATGTGCAACTGATCTCTAAGGCGCTTCAAACTTTAAGATCTATTAAATATCACTTCTTTTTCAAACATCAAAGTCAAACAACCGAACAAAGCGATGCAGCTCCTCTTTCATCTTTTTCAAATTGTCTGCCAGACATTCCAAAATCTAAAGATCAAGTTCCATCCGACCTGCGCCTTCTTTTAGAGTCTCCAGAAGTCATTCCGCCCAACCCGCCATTCCCATTCAATATTGAATTCCGGGCTGATGACTTTTCGCGATATTTTAACTCCTCATCTTCAGCGTATGACACAATCTTGGCACTTTCTGTAACTAAGTGGATTCATCTGAATACTGGAGATCAAGGGATTCAAAGAACATTTCGAAAAATTTACGATTATCTGAAACCAGGTAAGCACGTATCCAGAAACTCCCATAGTCCTTCGTTCGTTGCGTTCAGGAGGACATTTTGTTCTCGAACCCCAAGGATGGGATTCCTACAGGAAGAAGCGAAGGATCAAGGAGGACTTCAAATCGACGCTACCCACAATTATTTTCAAGCCTCATCATTTTGACGACTATTTGCAAAAAGAACTTAAATTTCAACTTATTGAAATTTTCGAGTTAAATAAAGATCTGCATAAAGGAAGTCATAATTCAGATTTTTACAATCGTCCTCTATTTGTTTATCGCAAACCAACAAGCACAACACAACAAACTTCTCAATAGCCAATCTGCGGCCAACCCGACGAAATGTTTAAACACGCTCTCTCTATAGGTTTCAGATATAATCATCGCCAGGTGCCACTGGAAAACAGAAAGAACCAGGGAAGCTACCCCCTTAACTTTTTGAGTGTCTATTAAGGAGATGATTGCAGACATTCTAGGGGTCCAGAAAACAACAATTAAAAATGTCGTTAACTTAAATGAAAGACTGAAGGCAACAAAGCCTCCGCGTAAAAAGGGACCTACTGGAGTCGCGCGAGAAGTACTCCAACTCTATGGAAATGCGTCCCTAGCATCGTTACCGATACAAGCGAGCGAAGGTATATGAAACTAATGATAGGAGGGACATGGAGATGATCATACTTGTGTGTCATTCTCTCATTTGTCCGTTTTATTGCTTGTTAAATTAATAAAATTCTTTCTTCAGGCTTTAAAAGTCGTCGTGATGGAGAAACAACTCGATGGGTTTGGTGCGAATTCAGTAATTCGGCACATCCCGCAAAGATTCATCTACATCATTGGCATCGATTGAGTGACACAAAGAAGAAGGACGAAGATGAAGATATTCAGATGAATGAGAACGATCAAAAGCCATGTTGCAAGTTTAGGGCTGTCTCAGATTATGGACCGGCTTCGTTTAACAAGAAGGCACAAGTTGTTCGCTATTCACCTTCATTTTATGCGAAACATGTTGCGGTAAATCCCAAATGCGAAATTGTTTCTTCCATTTGGAGCACGATTGGTGGCGCTCTCTGTGACGAATCCCTTTACATTAATTTTATGTTTCTTTCCTCAGCCTTCTTCAGTTGGATGGAGTTCCTGGGAAACGGATTATCTTTTCGATTTGTGCGACGAGTTTGATTTGCGATTCACAGTAATCTATGATCGTTACGCACCTCTTACACTCTTAAGACAAGCTCTTTCAAAGGCAAAGGGCGTCCAAACAGATACGAAGGTGAAGCACGTATCAAAATCAAGGAAGAAGTCAGATTCAATCGTCCTTGGGTCGTTCTCAGCCACAGCGGCGTTATCCTTGATGCCTGCTGATCGCATTAAAAGCCTTGTCGAACAAATTGAACCATATCAACCAAGACCATTAGAATCGTTGAAAGACAGGTAAGACCGTCTGCATTGGGGTTCTCTGCTGAGGGTGGGGAGGGAGTTTATCTCTCACTATGGATGTCTGCAAGCTTTCCAATCGAGCTTCTATGCCTTCGACGTTATCGGTTCTCCTTCTCGCAGATATTATTCTATCGCAAGAAGTTTAGTTGAACATGAATTTAGAAAAAAAATCCAATCAGTGGAAGCAAGGTTCAATGAAATGTCCCAAACGATCGGAAATCAAACAAATATTGATGCATTGGCTCATCAAAAAGCCCAGTTAGTGGCCGAAACAAAAGAGGAGTTGAACAGGCACCCATATATCAAATTTCATTATGAGTAGGTTTAATTCTTGAAATCATGTTCCTACGACTGATTGCTTCACCACAGCCCTCTCGTCGACAAACAAAGGAGAGAATATCTAGATATGCAATACAAACAAACAGGAGAAAAAGAGAGGAGAAGTGAAAAGCAACTATTGCAGCAACTATCTAAGGCCGAGTTTGTACGCATTGTGCATCTGTCCTGCAAAGCTTCAGTGAATGCATTGTGTGTTTTCAGGCGTCCAGGAAGACGTCACGTGATGAGTCAGCTCTTGGTTCGGCGAAGAAAAGAAAACCTGCACGTGGGAGCACAACTCCTACAGCTCCTACTGCTGGCGTTTCTGGGGAAGAAGACTTGAAGCTGCCAGTAAGGTGTCGTTGATGATGCTACGTGACATTTGAATCTTCAGCTTGAAGCTGTTCAACAGCATCTGTCAAATCACCGCCGGCCAGGAACAATATTAGCGTCTCAGATGATGCAACAGTTTGCGTCTCCTTTGCTTCTAGCCCTCCCATCAACTTCTCAAGCCGCAGGAGTTCAAGCGCCTGGTAGTGCCCCAGCTGCCGGTACGTGATTTCGATGTACAAACTCAATTGCGGTTTGATTTTGTCGAATTTTTCAGGCAACACCTCTGGTCGGCATTCCACCGGCCATCATCATCATCCTCACACACTCCAAGTCTTCAAGAAACATGAACAGAAAATAGAACAGGAATTGAAAGCGTTAGGGTTTGACACAAAAAACTTTACCGTTGTGGCCAAATTATAGCGACCGTGAGGTTGTAGAAGTCTTCAAGTGAGAAGAAATTGACCCTAATCCAGATGGTATCATTTTTCTATAGCGCCCTTCGTGTTGATGTTGCAACCCTCGTTCAATGTAACGCCAAAATCGAGCAACTAGAAAAGGTATGAATATCTTTGCTTTCATACGTTCAATTTTGGAAACACCTTTCTAGGAACGCAGTATTTGGCGGGGGAAAGTGAATCAAATGAAAGAAGAGTCGACGAACACCGCCAATCAATCGCCAACAGGTGATGAATTAGGACGAAAAGCAGGAGATGCTAGCGGTGGATACCAATCCGGACACACAACCAGCAAGTAAGTTTTGCTCTCGTTCACTTAACTGTAATCTGATGAACCTAACAGGAAAAAGCACGCAAGGCAAAGCATAGGAGCAGCTGCAAGCGAGCGACCAGCAAAGAAGCCAAGAAAGACTTCGAAAAAATTGGGTGGAACGAAGGAAAGTGGAGTGCTGTGAACATTTTTCGATGATTTGTTTTGTACACAAGTCAACCCATAGACTAAGCAGCAATCAGTTCATTTATTGCAATTCGTAATCAAACATGGATCGTCTAAATTCGGGACCTGACTAGGAGATTTTTTTGTATCTTGACAGACTTCCTCAGCTTCAGTAAACCTGATCTATGGCCGTTGCTGCATCATCAAATATTTCAGGGGGTCCGCTCTCATCATCTGTATTGAATTCTGGCTACGATGAAATCTCAATCACACGTTACATCACTGCACAAGTGCGCAATTACGGCCATCACAGAGACCAGCTTCGCTTATTTCTATCTGAATTTTGCGAAGACAACTCCAATGAAGTTGGTGCTCCTCATGGAACGAAAAAATATTTGAATCAGCTGGTAGGATGGGAGAGATAGCAGAGATGATCGTTAAATCCTCATTATCTCAGCAACGCATAACAAACAAGCAGTCGACGGTGCTGAAAGTTCATGTGGAAGATTTAATAAAAGTAAATAAATCTGTGATCTCACTCCCTCTAGATCTGACTTTTTCTGTCGCCTTGACCGTCTGCGATCTGACGGATTCTCTGTCTTCCATTTCAGTTCTTCGAAGAGGGTCATCTCAACGAGTTGGATGCCTCGATTCCTGAATGTGTCGTCAACAATTGCATGCGTTATATCCAATTGTTATATGAAGCAGCTGAAGAGATTCGGAAATCAAAAATCGTAACAACAGAAGAATCGTCAACAGAGACAGAGACTAACATCGATATTTCAGAGTTTGAAAGAGGTTTGGGACATTTGGAGGTGATGGAGCGAGCTAAAGTCCCCGTCCACATGCGTGTCCCCCTAGTGAGTGCTTCAGGATTGTTGATAGTTGTAGACTTTCTTTTTTCCCATTCGCAGCGAGATACGCTTGATTCCAGTATCAATTGCAGAAACCCTGTCTGTTCGAGACGTCAGATCAAAACATATGGGACGACTTGTTAGAATGGAAGGCGTGGTGACAAAAGTGTCAACAGTTAAACCGAGATTGCAGATTGCGTATTATCGATGCGAAGACTGTGGATGTGAAGCACACCAACCAATTGACGCCCCATCGTTCATGCCATTAATGTTTTGTCAATCTGAAGCGTGTCGTAATAATCAGAAGAAGGGCGAGTTAACTCTGGAACTTGTGGATTCAAAGTTCATT
The DNA here is from genome assembly GCF_029603195.1 of Condylostylus longicornis. NCBI lineage: Eukaryota > Metazoa > Arthropoda > Insecta > Diptera > Dolichopodidae > Condylostylus > Condylostylus longicornis. Next base: position 21,827 of record NW_026578673.1, read on the forward strand.
AAGTATCAAGAAATTAAGATTCAAGAACCCGCCAATCGAGTCCCAACAGGCTCAATTCCCCGAACTCAAAAGCTTGTTGTGGAGGGATCACTGACTCGTCGTCTCGTCCCTGGAATGAGTGTCGTTCTCGCTGGAGTCCTTCTTCCTGTCCAAAACACCGGATACCAAGCTCTTCGCTCCCATCTAATAGCAGAAACAAAATTCCACGTCCAAGATGCGATTGTGGCGAAAAAAGGATACGAGGAAAATATGAATGGGTTGAATCTTGAAGAGAACCAAGAAACAGCAAAGATTCTTGATCGCTACAAAAACGATCCTGAGTTGTACGAAAAAATGGCTCGATCGATGGCTCCATCAATCCATGGCCTTGAAGATGTTAAAAAAGTTCTTCTGCTTCAACTGGTTGGAGGAGTAACAGAAAAATTTGAAGATGGAATGCAATTGCGTGGCGATATTCATGTTCTGTTGATGGGCGATCCCGGAGTTGCTAAAAGTCAATTATTGGGGCAGATCTGCAGAATTGCACCAAGAGCACATTACACTACAGGTACGAGCAAGAACGGAAGAATTCAGATCATGATGACATTTCAGGAAAGGGGAGTAGCGGCGTCGGTCTGACAGCGTCCGTTGTACGGGACCCATTAACGGGAGATTTCACACTAGAGGGTGGAGCTATCGTGTTAAGCGACAGAGGGGTGTGCTGCATTGATGAGTTTGATAAGATGGACGAATATGATCGAACAGCAATCCATGAAGTGATGGAGCAGCAAACTGTCTCTATCAGCAAAGCTGGATTAACAACCACATTGAACGCCAGGACGTCAATACTTGCTGCTGCTAATCCTCAGTATGGACGCTATGATATAAGAAAGACTCCAATGCAAAACATGAATCTTCCTGCTGCGTTATTATCCCGATTCGACATTCAATTTTTGCTGTTGGATAAAGCAGATCGCGAGGACGACTCGAGATTAGCAAGACATGTGTTGAAAGTGCATCAACTGTCATCATCCGCTAATCGAGTGGACTCGACCGCGACGAATGGAGGAGGAGTCAGTCGCGATATAGATGGACAAGAGATTTTTGATGCCGCAACGATTCGATTATTAATTTCAAAAGCGAAAACTTACAATCCCCGAATCTCTGAGTACGTAATTGTCTAATGATATATAATGAAATATACCTAATGATGAATAGATGATGAAATATATCTGATGATGAATAGATCATGAAATATATCTGATGATGAACATGTAAAGAGATCAATACATCAACCGATTGTTTAGGATTTATGGATATACATAGATTCAATGGCTAACTTGAATTTCAGGACTCTGATCAAGGAAGTTGTGGAATATTATGTCGATTTGCGTCAAACTGAAAGACGAAACATGAATGCAGAATCGACAACTTATACAACACCACGAACACTTCTTGCTGTTCTGCGTCTGGCTCAAGCGTGCGCGAGACTTCGATTCTCTGATATCGTGGAAAGAGGAGACGTCGAGGAAGGACTGCGACTGATTGCAGAATCAAAGCGATCTGTCACTGAAGAACAAGAAGCTGCTCAGCGAAAACGAAAGAAAGCAGACTATCAGAGTGACATTCTTGATATATTGAAAGATATTGATAATCGATATTCGAAGCGTGATGGATGGAATGGATGGTTACCAATGATTGAAATAGAAGGACAAGTCGCTCGAATGGGTTTCACTAAGGAGCAATTATTGAAGACGATCGAGGCGTATATTGAGTTGGAAGTGCTTCAATGGAAAAGCGAGACAAACAGGGAAGTCGGTTTTAGCGTGCGTTTGAGTGAAGTTGCATAATGAGGGTGTGGCACTTTTTCCAAATTCCGTTTCTTTGAACAAATTTGTTTTATTCAACCAAGGAGTGACAGAAACAGCAGGCCTGCCGACAATGGAGAAAAAGGTGTTCAAAGTGTTCGAGTGAGATGGTTGGCGTTGCCTCATTTTCTAGTCTTGGACACTATTCCAAATTTTCAGATTTTTTTCAGGTATAGGCGGACTTCGAATCGCATTGAATGAGGCGATTGCAGCTCTTGAGAGTCGGGATTCAGGGGGAGAGAGAAAATCGTCTGAAAGTGACTCTGACACAAAAAAGGAAGCAATCATTGATGGGCGTATCAAAATACTGGGAGCTTATGATATCAACGCAAACGCCAATTTAACCTACGAATTGAACTTCAAAGACGCTCCAAAAACGATAAATGTTCAAAATTTAAAGGTTGGCGATCTAGACGGGAAGGCAACCTGTTGGCTTCTCTCTCCTCCATGTCAACCCTATACGCGAGGAGGCCTGCAAAAACAATCCTGTGATGCTCGCTCTGATGGATTTCATCATTTGTTGAGAATTTTGAGGTATTTCTAGCTCTGCGCAAGTTGGATGCTTGTTGGATTGGCAAGCTCTTTCCGAATGCAAATCCAGTGGGATTGGTTATTCCGTTTTCAGAGATTGTAAGTCGCCTCCGACATATTTTTTTGTGGAAAATGTTATCGGGTTCAATGAATCTGATTCCCATTCTGAGATGCTTGAAATTCTCAAGTCGAAAGTGAGCATCCCTCCACAATGAGGCATTCATAAATTTGTTATCATGACTCCATTCGCCTCATTCCATAATTCTACTTTTGTTTTTTTCAGAAGTATTCAATCCAGCAGTTTCATCTGTCACCGACTCAATTTGGAATCCCGAACACTCGCGTTCGCTACTACTGCTGTGCCGTATTATCCACAATAGATCAATCTGATTCCATCCATTCAGAAGAGGATGTTATCCACAGTACAGTTTGCGATGAAGCATCGAGGTTGTTTTTCGGTAGGATATCATCAGAAAAGACTCTGAATTCGAGTTTCTCATTTACTAAAAGGTCTTTTAATGACGGTAGTTATCTCGTTCCTTCCCATTAGGAGTAAAGCCAACGAAAATGACGCCAATGTCCCAATACTTAGAAGCTATAAATATCGATGACGAGATAAATAGAGATCTTATCATTCCAACAGAGACTCTACAGAAACATTCGACTTTTCGATTCGACGTCGTGGATGGTCATTGTACTGCATCGACGACTGTTACGAAAGGGTAAGGAATTTCATAAAATTTTTCCTCCAGTGAGGATGCGGTTTCTGATTTCATCTCGTTTGATTTCTTGGTTTTTGTCAGTTACGGTCGATTAATTGGAAAATCTGGACCGATTGTTGTTTGTGAAGAGAGAAGTGAGGGAAGGCAAAAACGACCAAGAGAGTCAAATGAGACGGAAGACATCGATCCCAAGAGAGCAAAAACATCAGTGGATGGAAACAGAAGTTCGAGTCATGAGTCTCAAGAATTAAATGAAATATCTGTGGATGGTTCAGAAATAGTGGAGGATTATAAAATTCATCTGAGTGAGACGAACCGTTTGTGTCCTCGAAGGTAACTTTTCAGACTGTGGTGTTCTGACTGATCAGTTGTGCAGATTTCGAGTGGTGAATGCTTCAAATGAAGTCGTGCGATGGTTTACGGAAAAGGAACTCTTGAGGTGATAAATAGTCAAGATGATAATCAAGATGTATTATGAATAATCAAGATGACTTTGATTAATAATCAAGATGAATAATCAAGATAATCGACTATTCTATTCATTTTTCATCTTCAGCTTGCACGGATACTCCAAGGGCTTCACGTTTCCGAAGCGATTGAAACGATTGCAACGTTACGCACTGATCGGAAATTCAATCAAGTGGGTATCAAAGTGTTCGGATGAATGATACTCGAATTGTTTCAGTGTTAAAGTTGTTGGTCTCCTGCTTACCAACATGCTGTCCAAACATTGTTTTTGACAAAACTGCCGACGCTGACAAAACTGTCGACGCATTCTTTTTTGACCGTCGCCTTTGTACAATTGTCCAAAGGCATCATCCCTCTTTACACAAAAAAATTCCAAGGCATGAACTAGCGAGGACCCTCAAATAATGGACTTCGCCTCAATCGCCCGAGATGAAAAAACCTGTCAGCTAAGAATTTGCAAGAAAGAACTTCTAAAAATGGGAGCAAAAGTAGTGATGCTGGCGATAATGTCACGATATAGTATCACGTTATTGCGATAGGATTAGCGATATAAGATCATGATGTTGGATCATGATGTTGGCGATGAATCTGTAGTAGCGGGAGCATCGGTTGATGCGGGGGTTCTGGGAGTCATATTGAATGAAGGTCTCCTACAAATAAACAGAATGACAGATGAACGGAATGCCGAATGGATGAATGTCAAATCGATGGACGAACTTACGTCACTCGCTGAACATAGGTAGGCGTCTTAATATCCAAAAAGCACTCCACTTCAACCTGTTCATGGATATGGGCCGTGTCTGCAGCAACCATTCCCTCCTAAGGACAAACAGGAAAATCTGGTCTGTCATTAAAATGGCTCTCACGTCATTCAGGTAAGTTGGGAGAGGCGCACAATCTTGACACAACGCTTCGACGACTTTCAAGTCGCCAGCGCGTGCAGCTGCATGGAGAGGTGTCTCGCCGAACTAAAAGACAAAGCATTGTAGGGTGATAGTGTGGTGAAAGACGGCATACATCGTCCTGTATCGTTGGATCTGCCCCCTTTTGAATTAATAGCGATACCACATTTGCATGCCCTTCGGACGCTGCAACACCCAGTGGCGTGTAACCGAACTGAATAAACAATGGAAATCCTCATGTTCAAGACGTAGGATCATAACCTACGTAATTAATTTCATCAATGGGAGCTTTTTTATCGATTAGTTTTTGAACAGTCTCAGTGTCACCGCTATAAGCGGCACAATGTAGGGATGTGTTTGTAAACTGACAAGACGCGGATCAATAGAACGTCGAAGCTGTGATTCATACCTCATCCTTGACAACAGCGGGATCGAGGTACTGCACTTGGTTCTCAACCTCCCGAGCGTCTCCACGCTTCGCAGAATAGAGTAGCAACGAAGGACTCTGAGTGAAGGATTGTAAAATGTCGAAAGTGGATTGTAACATGTCGACATTCCACTTTGATGGAAAAGTACTTACGCCTCGAACAGCCTTGGTAGAAGAATCAAGCGTTGACAGTATAATTTCGTCCTTTTCTCTGGTTCTCTCTCGATCCTTGAAATAATGGAAGACTTTATAACAAACAACCCAGAAGAAGATAGAAATAGCAGCCATAAAGCACCACGAAAAAGAAATCCAGAACTGAGAAAACAAGGAGAATCATTCCTGAGCTCAAGATTAACGCGCGTCTTACGAGGTCTTGCTGAACCCCTCCACAAGCGCCATCGATAACAGAAGCAATGGAGTATCCAACCGATTTACAATTAAAGCCATCGGTGGCCTCATCGATAACAGCCTCGCTGTCTGAGAGAAACACAGTATCATCTGATCATATTGATCAACTCTACCATCAAGAATCTTCCGTGCGGAGCTTCCAGCTTCTTTTGTCGTCGCAGAAAATTTCTTGATGGATGATGCAATGACACCAATGTGTGATTTCATGTCCTGAGACCAAAGAGGTTCATAAGCTCATCCAGTCAAACAATCGTATGGATAGAAGCGGCATTTGGAGGGAGCGTCACCCCGTGTTGGGTTCTGAGCTTCGAAAATTGTCTTACATTCTTGGATAATTGGCCCTTCAAACCAGCTGAATAAATTCCAACGAGTAAACTGTTGTAATAAAATTGTAAACAATCTGGAACCTTAGGATTGGAGGGAGGTGTCTGACAGTCAGCACTTCTTAGGATTGCAGAAAGCTTTCCAATGCCCTCTTCCCACGCGCCTTGGGTCCATCTTGGGGGCTTTGTTGGATCAAGTGTTTCTGAGCTGATGTCCATAGTGATCTCCCCAGTGCCCTCTGAACAAACGGTCTTCCCGTCAACCCCTACGCAAAAATGAATTGCCTTTGTACAGCCTGCTTTCTTCGCCAAATTCACCAGTGCATTCATGTGCTGCGATATGCTGTAGATTTTCTTCGGATTTGCAAATCCGTTGTAGCAATCGGGAGTGCCAACCTTCCATTCGGGGAATTTATCTTCAGCATTCAATTTTGCTCCACTGGAAATGGTTTCTAACAACAAATCGAGTTTTGAATCTGTCGAAGCATCAATAGTTGACTCTTCACTTCCGCTGTACAAAATATCCGAATCGATGAATGAAACACTAGCCTCCACTTTATAAGCCTGAGGTGAGATCATGATTGTTCCTTTTAGTGCTTCCATCGAATTCAGGGTTTCCTCATACTCGGGCCTCTTGGCGCCACTAGGCTCCTTCTCTACACCGTCGATGTGCTTGCGTGAGTTACCAATTGACTCCTTTGCTACTTCAGTAGAATCCGCAAGAGTATCCTTGACTATCTCGCCATTTCCTGAATTTGCGTAACAAGAGTCAATCATCTTTGTGAAAGAGTTATCAGGATCATTAGGGTAGAGATGTTTCAGGGCATCATAATCGCGCAGAATTGAAGGATCCTTCGCTGATTCCTTGATCAATCCACACCCTCCATTTGAAACAGACAAAGCCATCAACACTATGATTCCGAAAACGAATACTGTTTCGATAATTTAAAAGAGAAAGATGATCGGAAAGTTGAAGAGGACTACTCTTACGAATGACTCCAGTGAAAGCAAACCAGCCCCAAAAGAATGCTAACCAATTAGCGTATTTCTTGTGGTTGGGCTCAGTCTCATTCTTATAATGCCTTCTGATTTTGAGCATGATAATTAGAACTGAAAAGAAAGAGCGATTCCGTCAACGTCGGAGATTTTACTTACCGAAAAATACTCCAATCAAGGAAAGGATTGAAATCACCAAAAATGGAATGAATCCAAGTTCAACAAGCGAAGGGACAAAATTATACATCAACGTCTCAAGAATTTCCTTCGTCACGACATCTAGCTTCTCTTTAGAATTTTGAACAGTCGTGCGAGCATCTTTCACAGCGTCCTGAGGAACGATAATGAAACTTTCAAACTTAGAAACCCTCGTGGGATTCCAATAATCCCCCTCTTTATCATACACTCCATCTCTCAGCGATTCCTCACCGCAACGTCCGATTCGATTCGATTTAATTCCTTTTTCGCGTTGTCGCCTTTTTCGACAACCGATTCGCGTCCCTCTTCCAGAAAATCGCTGAACTCTACAAGCACCGCAACTCATTTCCGCTCAAAGGCAATTCTGACGGACCTGTTTTGTTTGAAACGATCAGCGCAGCAGCAGGGCGGTGTACAACTCCTTTGCTATCTTCTTCAACCTTATCCAATGATTTTTGCGTGGACGTTATCTCTAATTGAGAGATAAAAAAGATAATTGAGAGATAAAAAAGATATTCGGAGGCAAATATGTCTCCCAATATAAGCGGTGATATTTCTTACGAGTCCCAATGTGATAAACAGCCTCATCGATTCGTTTTTTCAGGACGACGACGACGTTGCCGTCCCCAACAAACTTATCATGTAATCGATTCAAACTGAATAAGAAAACCCGAATACGATCATCAATGAATACGATCAACAATCAACCAACAGTAATGACAATCAACCA